>NC_063044.1:73044445-73208213 GCF_018812025.1 Megalobrama amblycephala
TTTATGAGAATTTAAACTGTTATTGCAATATTGTTAAATAAAATTGAATAGTCGAATGAACAAAAAGTTTAAACAAATTTATTTATTAATGAGTGTTTGAACCAATGAGGTAGCCACGGCGGGCCCCCTCATTAATTTCTGATCGATTTGTTATTTTTTATGTTGATTTGTTACATATTGTTTCTTGGCAATGTGAAGCGGAACACGAGGCTTCCCGTTTCCAGGACGCGCATCTCAATGCAGTGAAATCAGGTGGGTGCTCAGGCTCAGATACTCTCCATTCATTTTAAGTTACCAACAAAATTCTGGCTACGTCACTGCTTTGAACAGAGGGTCAGGTCAATGTCAAAAGTAGCCATCAGTAGGTAGCAGCAAAGACTCTGCCTCGTTTATAAAATGTTGAAACCTTTGATTTTACGAGCATTTCTCAGAAGAGCATATGTGCAATTCAGAAAACGAACGTACGCACAGAAAACGCACGTACGACTCTCTTCAGATGTGAATTCTCTAGATAGCAAATGATTGTGATGTGTGCAGCTAAATGGTTTCATATCCGCCTTTGAAACGACACATGTCATTAACATATAAAGGAGCACCAGTCAACGTCAAAATCCTTTACTGTAGAATAACAAGAATTATTTTCCTGCATTTATATATTTCTTTGGAAAAAAGTAATGTTCTTTGTCTTCTTCTTCTTCGACACATTATTTTATTCAATTGGCCCTAAATGTGATAAATAATAATTAGATGCTATCTATACTTTATACTGGCAGATACTATTTGCACCTCAGTATTTTTGTACATAAACAGTAGGCTTAGGCTATGCAATAATATTAATGGGGATAAGGGGAAGGTGTGGGTTTTTATTCCCCCAATAAGGCAGCATACACTTAATCATTTTAATAATATGATAAGTCAAGTCATCTTCATTTATATGGTGCTTTTCACAATACATATTGTTTCCAAGCAGCTTTACAGTGTCAATAGGAAAGTTCTTTTTGAGCTAAAGTTGGTTTTTGATTGAATCACATTTTTGCATAGAAAAAATAGATATTACCTATCATCTATTTACTCTGATTGCAAATAACTGTTTTTTACATGGTGTAAATAGAATCTATGCTATTTTCACCTAGTGTAAATATTGCTAAGAAAATTTGCTATTATCAGTTAGTGTAAATAGCATCTAATTGTTATACAATACAGATTGACTCAAAGCATTTATTACATATGAACAAACACAGACAAACATGCCATTGTATATAATAATATTTATAATATAATAAAATTATTCTTAAAATTATTAAAAAACATAAACTCATTTAATGCTTGGATGTGACATTAAATTATTTTATTATTATTGCAATTATTAAAATAAAAGGAGTATTTATTTATTTAAACAAACAAAAATGTTTCACTTAATTCTCCCAACAAAACTAAGCAAATGAACAGAACATTGACTGATTTGAAGACAAATTAATTATTATTGTTAGTATTCTTTAGTAATTAATTGTTTAAATATTTCTGGAAAAAAAAGAGGGAAAACAATAGAAAAAATAGGCTACTTAATAATATAATTTTGGTCGTCATCAGCTCTTCAGCACGTGATTAAATCGAACCAATGAGACTGATGGAATCTGTGATCAACGGGGTACTCCGCGTAGCTCTGGCAGGTAACGTTACGCATTTTTTGCATATCTGGGGTATTGCTATGTTTTCTTTCTTCTCTTTTGTGAAACCATTCAAAATGATGGCAAAACAATTAACTTCATATTAAGTTACACACATGTTAGTTATTTGACATTTGTTTAAGAGTGTACTGTTTTAGCCTACTTGTTGCTGTTTAAATGATAAACGGTTAACGGCCGACTAACATTAGCTACTTCAGCTCTATACTTCTGTATAGTGAATGGGTCATTTATCATTTAAAACTCGTTAGCTGCATATGTGTTAATTAACTGAAATAATTTACATCTGTTAAGCTGTAAATTCGGTTTATTAGTATAACTTCCTTTACTATTCACACAATAAACTGATATGGCTAAGCTAGACATGATGGCTGGGCTAGGTAGCCTAAATGAACAGTAAAATGACTGCTTTATTATATATTTATAGAGTAATTAAGTTGGCTTGAAAAATAGTATAGAGTATTATTTTATTTATAGAGTATTACATAGCAATGCAAATGAGGGTTTATGTAGTGTAAATACAATACCTAAACTAAATACAATACCTAAGCTAAACAGTCTTATGATGTCCGTTTATAAACATGAGTAAACTCAATGCGCTGTCCGATTACACAGCTTTTCAAACGGCTGGAATGTATTCACATTTAAATGTCAGGCTTGTATTACTGTAATGTTAACGTTACTTAAAACGATAACAAATTATATAGTTATCAGTAATATCCAGACTTTGCACGGTAAATAGTATGTGCATTTTCTCAGACTTGGCTTCGAGATTCTCGCGCTGCGCTGGCGCTCTCACATTGAGAGAGAGAGAGAGAATAATAGGCTTATACTCGTAGGATAACAGACAAATAAGCAACTTTAACTTTGGAATAACAATAAAATAAATAATGAAAATGAAAGTAAAACATGTATACACCAAGAAAAAAATGATGTAAGAAGTAGCATTTTTCAGCACCAAATTTATGCCGATTTTATTTTGAGGGCAGTTAAACTTTTGTTCACTAATTATAATAATACTAGTAATAGTTATATAATACCTATCCTGTATTATATAACAATAGAATAATAATAGTTGCATAATACCTATCCTGGATCTTTTTTGACCTGTATAGGTAAATCCTTTTGATAGATGTGAAACATAAACATTAGCTAATTTGTTGACTGTATGAAGTTCATGTTCATCTATATCTATATATTGTGACTAAGATGTTAACTTGTTTCTTTTTCTCCCTTTTCCTTGTGTCCAGTCAGATTGTTAGTTCTGCGTTGTAAGTATGCCCAGATACATTCAGTGTCATAATTTTTGTCTGATTAATTTAGAATGAAAATGCATCCTATTATGACTTAATATGGATTCTTATTCGTCAATGGGTTGAAAAGTCTCATCAAATGCTTTGCTGTCTTTGTACATTCGTAGATGTTATTGCACACATTTACACATAAGAGCCTTTATTAGGTTGGTTTATACCATTGACAATACAATGACATTATTTTTCTCTTTTCTCCCTTTTCAGTATAGATCACCGTCTTGATTGTTGTAAGTTATCAATCTAGCATTCTGCATCTCTGATTTGTAGTGTTGCAGTTTTTCTCGATTGCTGAAACACATTTTTTTAAACTATGCCTCATACAGTAAACACAAATCCATAACGTCTCAGCTAATTCCCCAAACATCCTATTTTCAGGTCAAAATGAAGCTCTACACTCAAAACCATTCACCATTGCTGAAAAAACTAAATTTGCCCTCAGATACAGCACATAAGCCCTTGAAAACACACACACTACAACATACTCTTACACACTGGTGAGATAAATTCAAAATGCTAAAAAAAAAAAAAAAAAAAATCAGTAATACATTGTGTTGCTTGTGGTTTTCCCCCTCAAGGAACTTTTCACATGATGAACACATGTATACATGTGCACTTTTTTATTCCTTAATGTACTGTACAGTACAATGCACCAAACAACAACAAAAAATATTCTGCCCCAGCATCACATCTTTGGTCTGGGACAGTCCAGAGAATCTCCTCAACATCACAGGCTGTACTGGCTCTATCCAGGCAGCGGGGATAAAATCCTCTTGCATGCCTGATCCAACCCTGGCATGCATCAGCTGAAATGTCTAGTCAGGCTTCTTCCATTCCATCATCTCTGTGTCTACAAAAATAGAAGTTCTAATTACTGTAACATCCTTTTTACAAAATGGAAGTAGACAGAAACTCTACCTGTATGTAAGTCAAATTGATGCATGTGTTGTAACAGAGTAAAGCACTCAGAAGTTACAGTACACTGAGGTACACCTGCCTGTTTCCCTCTCTGAAGGTTCTTATGATTGAGGCAATAGTGAAGCAACTTAAGTTTGGCTGAACTCTTGCCCAGCCTCCCTCATAGTCATAGCATGGACAAGGATTTCATCTGAGACTCCTTGTCTTCTTGCACCTCATCCTCATCCTCCTCCTCTTCCTCCACTCTTTACCGCTCTTGCTCATCCTCTTCTTCCTCCTCCTCCTCTCTGGTGTCCTCAAACATGTCTCTCTAAAAACATTGTTCCAAAACTGAATGAACTTACTCAGGCTCTTTTATACATCTATTGAAGGTTCTGATTGGTGTGTGATAAATTTTGACTCTTAGTGTTTCCACGTGGGTAACTGTGTGCTAACTGATCTCAAGCTATGCTGACGTGTCAAAGCAGAGGAATAGTGTTTATAGTTTTAGGGAAATGGGCGTGCTGTTTGATAAATGACATTATGGTTTTGAAATTTTAGTTCAAAAGCCTGGTTATAGTGTTTAAGCAATCAAGAAAAACGTCTCGGTTACGTATGTAACCCTCGTTCCCTGAAGGAGGGAACGGAGACGTACGTCAGTAGTGACCGACGAATTGGGATATCGCTTAGAGAGCCCTATCATCTTCGTGTAAACTAAAACAAGCCAATGGAATTGGCGTGCGATATTTGCATAATGCGCACCGCCCCCGACAGGTGTATATAAATAGGAAGCGGATGCAATCGCACTCTGTTTTTCGCTGAGGAGACAACTGGTGTCCGCACTAACAGCGAGGGTACAGAAACTGTGGCGACGGGACGTACGTCTCCGTTCCCTCCTTCAGGGAACGAGGGTTACATACGTAACCGAGACGTTCCCTTTCAGTCGGTCACGTTCGACGTACGTCAGTAGTGACCGACGAATTGGGATCCCAACTAAAACGCCACAGTTACGAAAACCCCTTCCAGTGCCCAGCGCAAGCTCTAGCCGCCCATAGCACCGGCTGGGACGGTGAAGGGGGCGAGCTTCAACACCGAGAGAGTCTTACTGCTGTCTAACCTAAATACCCACTAAGTAAACTAGAACTACACTGGGGAAGCGAACCCGAAAGGGACGCTGCGGAGACCACTAACCTACCCAATGGGGGAGGAGTTTACGTGGAGAATACACATATGGACTGGCCCGGGGGGCAGTACGCATATGGAGTCCCTGGGATGGCTCCACCTGGTTAGGGGGAGACTCATCTGACAGGTGACAGCAGAGCTGGCTCTGCTATAGGGAAAGACACGGACTCGGCCCGTAGGGAGTTTTAAACCGTGGAAAATTACACATATGGGACCGCTCACGTAGAGGGGTCACGAACATATGGGCCCCAGCCAACAGACAGCGTCAGCGACGGATGTAGGCCTGGCATCAGACACTCCGCAATGTCCGAGCCGAAAGGGGGAGGCGGAGGAGCTCGACAGGGTTCGCCAAGCGGGGAACACGACTGGAGTCAGAAGTATGCACGTATCCGGCCAGTGGCGGGACATGGCATTGCAAGCCGACACTTAGAGTGGGTACAGCACGTCTACCGACTAGGTGGATGCGAGTACACGTGAAGATAACCGGCTTCTACACGTTAGGCTATAAAACCTAGCGAACGTGTTGGGTGTCGCCCAGCCCGCAGCTCTACAAATATCTGTCAGCGAGGCGCCATGAGCCAGCGCCCAGGAAGAGGCCACCCCTCTGGTGGAGTGGGCTCTCAACCCGAGCGGGCAAGGCACGCCCTGGGATTCATACGCCAAGGCGATGGCATCCACTATCCAGTGGGCCATCCTCTGCTTGGAGACAGCCTTTCCCTTCTGCTGGCCTCCGTAACAGATGAAGAGCTGATCTGAGGTCCTGAAGCTTCGCGTTCTATCCACGTAAACGCGCAGAGCGCGGACGGGACAGAGCAAAGCTAGGGCTGGGTCTGCCTCCTCCGAGGGCAGCGCTTGCAGGTTCACTACCTGATCTCTGAAGGGAGTGGTAGGAACCTTGGGCACGTATCCAGGCCGGGGTCTCAGAATAACGTGAGAATCACCGGGCCCGAATTCTAGGCACGTTTCGTCGACCGAAAATGCATGCAGATCCCCTACCCTCTTCAGGGAAGCCAATGCAACCAGAAGAACCGTCTTAAGAGACATTAGTTTCAGATCGACTGATTGCAAAGGCTCAAAGGGATGACCCCGGAGAGCTGTGAGAACCAGGGTCAAATCCCAAGAGGGTACGGAGGAAGGGCGAGGAGGATTTAATCTCCTCGCTCCCCTCAGGAATCTGACGATCAGATCGTGTTTCCCCAGGGACTTACCCTCAACTGCGTGGTGATGTGCGGCGATAGCGGCAACATACACCTTAAGGGTGGAGGGAGACAGCCTTCGCTCCAACCCTTCTTGCAGGAAGGAAAGCACGGATCCGACCGAACATGATCGGGGGTCCTCTCGGCGAGAGGCGCACCATTCGAACGAACAGGTTCCACTTCAACGCATAGAGACTCCTAGTGGAAGGAGCTCTAGCGGAAGTGATGGTGTCTACGACCGCTTGCGGGAGATCACTCAGAACCTCCGCATCCCGTCCAGGGACCACACGTGGAGGTTCCATAGATCGGGACGCGGGTGCCACAGGGTGCCCCGTCTCTGAGTCAGGAGGTCCTTCCTCAGAGGAATCGGCCAGGGAGGGGCTGTCGCGAGGAGAATGAGGTCTGAGAAACCAGGTCCGAGTGGGCCAATACGGAGCCACTAACAGAACCTGCTCCCCGTCCTCCCTGACCTTGCACAGGAGCTGTGCGAGAAGGCTCACTGGGGGAAAACGCATATTTGCGCAGACCCGGGGGCCAGCTGTGTGCCAGGGCATCCGTGCCGAGCGTGCCGCCGGTCAGGGAATAAAACCAACTGGCAGTGGGCAGTTTCCGGGGAGGCAAACAGGTCTACCTGGGCCTCGCCGAAACGCTGCCAAATCAGCTGGACCGCCTTGGGGGTGGAGCCGCCACTCGCCCGCAAGTGGAGGCTGCCGTGACAGCGCATCGGCTGCACGGTTGAGCACACCTGGGACATGAGTGGCCCGAAAGGGACCTCAGATACTTCTGACTCCACAACAAGAGATGGCGGGCGAAGTTGCGACATGCGAACGGGAGCGTAGACCACCCTGATGGTTGATGTACGCAACGGCCGCAGTGCTGTCTGAGCGGACTAGAACGTGCTTGCCTGACAACAGCTTCCTTGAAGCGGGCCCAGCGCAAGACGAACCGCTAGCAACTCGAGGCAATTGATATGCCAATGCAGCTGAGGCCCCGTCCAAAGACCTGCCACTGCATGCCCGTTGTACGTGGCCCCCCATCCCGGTGGCAGAGGCATCTGTGTGAGACCACAGCGTGCCTGGACACTTGTTCGAAGGGGTACTCCGGCCCGCAGGAACGAAGGGTCCGACCACCGGACAAGGGTGCGACGGCAGCTCGGTGTCACGGGGACACGGAGCGTGCCGCACTGCCACGCCCATCTCGGGACCCGGCCGCGGAGCCAGTGTTGAAGCGGTCTCATATGAAGCAATCCGAGCGGCGTGACCGCGGCTGCAGATGCCATATGCCCCAGGAGCCTCTGAAAAACTTTCAGTGGAACCGCTGTCCTGCGCTTGAGCGAACTCAGGCAGTTCAACACCGACTGGACACGCGCCTCGGTGAGACGCGCAGTCCGTGCAACCGAGTCTAGCTCGAGACCGAGATAAGAGATCCTCTGCCCGGGGGCGAGTTTGCTCTTGTCCCAGTTGACCCGAAGACCCAACCGGCTGAGGTGAGCTAAAACCATGTCCCTGTGTTCGCACAACTGCTCTCGCGAGCTGGCCAGGATCAGCCAGTCGTCGAGATAGTTGAGAATACGAACGCCCTGTTCCTTGAGGGGAACAATGGCCGCCTCCGCAACCTTCGTAAAGACGCGGGGTGACAGGGCCAGCCCGAAGGGTAGGACCTTGTACTGATATGCCTGACCCTCGAACGCAAACCGGAGGAAGGGTCTGTGTCGAGGTAGAATCGAGACATGAAAGTACGCGTCCTTCAGGTCTATTGCTGCAAACCAATCCCGGGGACGGACGCATTCGAAAATGCGTTTCTGCGTGAGCATCTTGAACGGCATCTTGTGAAGATACCGGTTCAGGACGCGCAGATCCAGGATTGGCCGTAGCCCACCGCCCTTTTTTGGTACAATGAAGTAGGGGCTGTAAAACCCCGACTTCATATCGGCTGGAGGGACCGGCTCGATTGCATCCTTCGCCAGGAGGACAGCAATCTCCGCCCGGAGAACAGGGGCACTGTCCAACGACACCTGAGTGAAGTGGACACCCCTGAAGACCGGGGGACGCCGGGCGAACTGAATCGCATAGCCGAGTCTGATAGTGCGAATGAGCCAGCGGGACGGGCTGGGAAGCGTGCTCCACGCCTCCAGACTCCGAACCAGCGGGACCAAAGGCACCACAGACGCACCGGGGGTGGGGCAGCAAGGCAGAGAGGGACCCGACTCGGGCGGCTTGGAAGCGGCCGCGAGTGGGGTCGGACTCTGCGAGGCAGCAGTGTGCATGGGAGACGGCGCACGGGACGCGGTCTGCGCCATCACACTGCCGCCTGCTGGCGAATGGGGAGGGTGCTGCCAGCGGCGAGGCGGGGCCTGGCACACTGGCAGACACACCTTGTTGTGACCTGGAGCTTGAGGAAACTGCTCTTTTTGTGGCAAAGTGGGTACCGCTGGACTCCGGAGAGCCAGCGGCGGTAGATAGACAGCCGCCACAAAATCCCCCCGGCCCTCCTCCGGGGGTGGGAGAGCAGATGGAATACTCTCCCGAAGGGCAGGAACCTTCCGCTCCAGGTCGCCCGTCTCAGGGCCGAGTTTTCCCCGACCGCTTGCCACCTGGCTTGGCATTGAGACGGGCTGGGCACCACGTCCGCGACCGGCACCCTGCTGTTTGGCTGGTGTAGGCTGCTGCTTTGCCGACTTAGCAGGGGCGGAGGAGGACGCAGGCGGGCGCCCTCGGCGACGAGCGGGCTGAGGCTGAGCCACGGGCGGCTGGGTGGAGGCAGCAGCGGACCGCCGTGGCATGACATGTCTGATAGCCTCAGCCTGCTTCTGTGCAGCGGAGAACTGTTGGGCACAGCTCTCCACCGCGTCGCCGAAAAGGCCGACCGGAGACACGGGGGAATCCAGGAACCGATGTTTGTCGGTCTCCCTCATGTCTGCCAAGGTCAGCCAGAGGTGGCGTTGCTGGACTACCAGTGTAGACATCGCCTGGCCAACAGAACGCGCTGTCACCTTCGTTGCCCGGAGGGCAAGGTCAGTGGCAGCGCGCAGCTCCCCAAGCAGCTGTTGGTCAGGACCTTCCTGGGGCATCTGCGACAGCGCTTTTGCCTGATAGACCTGCAAAAGGGCCATCGCGTGCAGGGCAGAGGCAGCCTGCCCACAGGCACTGTAAGCTTTCTCAGTCAGACCGGCTGAGAAATCACAGGCCTGGGACGGGAGACGCGGCTCACCGCGCCCGCCAGCGGCCGTTGGACACAACTGCATCGCAACAGACCGCTCGACTGGCGGGAGCTTCGCGTACCCCCTGGCTTCCCCGCCGTCCAGGGAGGTGAAGGCGGACGAGGGACCAGGCCCTGTACGAGCCCCATACGGAGCTTGCCAAGACCTGGTCACCTCATCGTGTACTTCCGGGAAGAAAGGCATTGGGGCGGGACGCTGGATTTGACCAGCGCGACCCCCCCCAAGTACCAATCGTCCAACCGAGATGGGCCGGGACAGGGTGGAGGGTTCCACCCAAGCCCGACGCACAAGGCGGCCCGGGAGAGCACAGCCGCGAGCTCGGGATCCGATTCGGGCAACACTACCGTCCCGGGCGGCAGCGCGTCCGGATCTTCCCCCGAGGACTCAGGCTCACCTTCCGACGCAGCGGTCGACATCCGATCCGCCGCCAGCACACCAAAGGTAACGGCTGGACAGTCCGTAGAGGGCCCAGCGGAAACCAACGGTGGCACGATGGGTTGCGGTGCTGATGAGGCGGCAGGGGCCCGAGGAGCGTTTCCGCTCGGCGGGAAAGCCCTGACCGGAATCCTCAGGTCGCCCTCTCTATACAGCGCCGTACCGTCATTCCGGTTCCGGGGGCCGGAAAAAACGGTCGTACGCGGCATAGGAGAGGGGACCCCCGCTTCCTGAGACTTCAGGAAGGAGAGCCTCGACCTCAGCACCGCGATGGTCATGTTCCCGCAATGGGAACATGAACCATCCACAAAAGCTGCTTCAGCGTGCAGAATGCCCAAACACGAGATGCAACGATTGTGCCCATCAGCAGGGACCAGGGAACGACCGCATCCATTAACGCACAGACGAAATGACATACTGTCAGGGTTCGTCTGTAAAGCTCTTTTAGAAGGGGAAGTCAACTCACTCGTGCTGAAGCACCCAGGGAGCGACGCGATGTGTCAGGTACACCACTCCCTGACACACCGAGGAACCGGCCCAAATCGCTCACACACACACTCTTTTATATGGGAAATGTTGCTGTGAAAACAGCAGTTTTAGAGCTTATAGCTCAGCTCCTCGGACACTCGCGACCTCGCTGAACGTGCCCTCTTCACCAGCACTAAAAGCTCGCTGTGATCCTCTTCTGTTTTTTGTTTTAGAATAAATAACAAACGAAGAAAAGAGTCTTCTAAATAGGACACCAGAGAATGGCTCCGAAGTGAAAGACAGAGTGCGATTGCATCCGCTTCCTATTTATATACACCTGTCGGGGGCGGTGCGCATTATGCAAATATCGCACGCCAATTCCATTGGCTTGTTTTAGTTTACACGAAGATGATAGGGCTCTCTAAGCGATATCCCAATTCGTCGGTCACTACTGACGTACGTCGAACGTGACCGACTGAAAGGGAACTAATAACATTGATTGGTCTGCAATCACTCATGAATACATTTGAATCTGTACAGACTTTGAAATGTATGCAAATATGCAATATTTCACTCATATTCACTTCTTTTTCTTCCTTTTGCTTGTGTCAACGGCAGCTGAATTATACCCAAAGGCACTTTTAAGAGCCATCCAGACCCAGGTCACAGCATCTTTTGCCATGTAAGTACATTTGACTGACTGTAATTTATACATTTAGTATTTATATTTAGATTAATTACAGCTATGTATTCAAGCTGCAAGTTACTGTCAATCATTTCTTAATAAAGACATGAAAGGGACATTAAATCCATCATCATTTACTTGCCATGAAGTCATTCCAAACCCGTTTGACGTGATTTCTTCTGTGTAACAAAAAATAATATATGTTCCTGTGTTTGTTCCATGCAAAGAAAGTCAACGCAAATTTGGAACAACTTAAAGTGTGTGAAAGATGACAATATTAATTTCTGGGTGAACTATCCCATTAAAGGGATAATTCACCCAAAAATAAAAATTATGTCATCAGTAACTCACTTTAAGTTCTTCCAAATCTGTTTGAGTTTCTTTCTTCTGTTGAATACAAAAATATATATTTTAACCAGGCAGTTGATGTAAAGTCATCTGTTCAGTTTTGCAAAGTAAAGCCCTTCAGAGTGATACAACTAATTTGTGTTCATAATTCTTCTGATTAATACAATGACATGCACTTTTTACTGTTTTGTTGAGTTCTCATTACAGTTCTATGTAACTTCAGTAATATCTACATTTATGTATTTAGTTAATATTAAATATGTAACTATTTTTTTTCTCTTTGTTTCTCTCTCTCTCTGTGTGTGTGTGTGTGTTAACCTGCAAAAATGCAAATCTGCCCAACGCATGCCACGAAAAACGCAACTGCACTGCCTAAACGCTGACCTGTAAAAATGCAAATCTGCCCAACGCATGCCACGAAAAACGCAACTGCACTGCCTAATTGTGACCTGTAAAAATGCAAATCTGCCCAACGCATGCCACGAAAAACGCAACTGCACTGCCTAAACGCTGACCTGCAAAAATGCAAATCTGCCCAACGCATGCCACGAAAAACGCAACTGCACTGCCTAAACGCTGACCTGTAAAAATGGCAAACCCATCATTTGCATATAAGATTGACCCCAAAAAGCTGGAGCTGACACAAAAAAAAACGGAACAATATAAGCTGAAGCTAACCAAAACATTTGCTTTGAATTTATACAACGCTTGACACTATACAAAAAAACGTTTGGATAGACCATCATCAGTTCCTGCTCCCTGCTGTCTCCTTTCTTTCCTTCACAAAGGACCACTGTTTTGAGGACTACCTTCACAAATCAACACCATTACATAATTTAGTAACTTATTTGATTACATTCTTTTACTAGTTTTGTCTGTCTTCTTATATATATAACTTTAATTGCACTATATCAATTGTTCATCTGTGTTTTGTTTCAGTTTCTGAAGTCTTTTATATCATATATTTATTTAAAAATTTAGATTTTACATTTAACATTAAAGTAGTTCAGTTTCTGTAGTGTTAATCTCATTTAACTGTACCATATAATTGATTGTACATTATCAATTGATCATCTGTTCATATTAAAGCAATTTACTTAGTCTATTTACTTTAATCTTTTACTCTGTAGTCTTTTATATCATATATTTAACTTTACAGTGTAATAGATAGCATTAGCAATATTATCCTTGGGTGAAATTTCAGAAAAATACTGTATTTAGCATTAAAGTAGTCCAGTTTCTGTTGTGTTCTTTATCACACAACTACCTTATTGATTGCATAATAGCTGTTGGTTTCATTTCATATACGAGACATTTTTGGTTAAATCTAGTTTTAACAGAGTTTTACTGTAGTACTTATAGCACTATAAACTTTTTGGTTAAATTAAAATCTATTTTTAATTCAACAAACTAATTTAATTTATTTGTTAAATCGCCCGTTTTTACTACGCAAGTTTTGTATTTGTAGTCTTGTATATCTCATTTAATTACAGCACAGCTGGTATTAGTATATATAAGAAGACTTTGCTAAAGTACATTTGACTTTCAAGCCCTGCTTTGTCACCATGCCAAAAAAAGGGAAGAGAAGTGAAGCACAGAAGCAGCGCAAGCAAGTAGAAACTTCATTTGACACCTGTTCCAGCACCAGGTCTGTGTCAGCTACTGAAGTGAATCCATACGTACTGTCTGTTACGGCATCTCACTGTCAAAGCGATACAAGGTACAAGCTTTACTCAAGAGGCCGTCAGTGTACTTGCAACTCGGTAATGTTTCTCGCTGTGCACAATGAATGTAATGACCTCCAGAGCTTGGATTTAGATTACATTTTACAGAAAGGTGATGCTGTGTACACTACTGTCAAACGAAGACTGAAGAGTAAGAAACAGTTTGTGGGTAATTTTCTAAACTTTGACGAGCTCCCAAACACAATAAAGACTTCCTCACGGTGTTACAACATCCTTAAACATCCCCAGAAGTTTGGATTTCTCAGAGACGCACCGGCACTTGGAGAGTATGAAAATCTTGAGAGCACAATGCAATGTCTGCATGCTGATGTAAGTGACGCGCTGTTACTGTGTGGAGACAAATGCATCGCTGTGTTCAGAGATCGTTCTGGAAGGTTTGGTTATTTTGATTCTCACTGCAGAACACCAGACGGCATGTTTGATGAAGAGGGCACAGGTACTGCTGTGATGCTGACATTTTTCAGTTTAGATGATATGATAGAGAGATTGCTGATCTTGTTTCAAGGAATTTTCGGACTGAGCGATCATGAACAATTTGACCTGCTGCCTTTATCATTTTTAAGCATAACAACAGAAAGTTGTGTAAGCAGTGAAGCCTCACTGGAGTCTAGTGAGAACATAGAGCCATGTGTTGCATCTGTGTCTTTTGACAATATTATTCTGTCCTGTAACCAGCAGTGTAGTAAGTCTAATGACATGGTCTCAATGGATTCATCTATACTACTGTCACCTTTAAATCCCCAATCTTCACAATTAACTAACTTAAATAAGCAATCAAGAAAACTGAATAAGAATCAAAAACGCAAAGCTTACCTAAAACAATTGAACAAAAAAGCGGCGTGTGACAAAAAAACGGTTAATTACAAAACAAGCAGAGAATATAAAGAAAGACATAACCATGCCATGAAGAGTAATTATTGGAACAATTTGAGTTACAGAAAAGCACACAAGCAAGCCATGAAAAACAAATATATAAATTCTGAAAAATACAGAGAGAAAAAAAAGAGTGATGCAATGAACAGATACAAAAATGATGAACGATACAGACAGAAAAAAAAGAGTAATGCAATGAACTGTTACAAAAATGACGAACAACACAGAAACAGAAAAAAAAATTATGTCATTACAAATTACAAGAGTAGTGACCGATTCAGGGCGAGACAACTGAGCTATGTCATCACAAATTACAGAAATAAAGCTGAATATAAAAAGTACCATATGCAGTATAATGTTAATAGATATCAAAGAGATCCTATTTTTAGGCAAAAGCAAAAGGAATATTATACAAGCAGGTGTAAAAATGACTTGAACTTCTATGAAAAACGAAAGAAAATGTTTAAACAATTGTATCACTGCGATTCACATTTTAGGGCACGCCACAAAGAATACTATTTGTTTAAATCTCAAAACAAAACATCTGCACTCAAGGTACTACACAAGATAAGGTGTGCAGAACACATTCAGTACAAATACAGAATGATTGATCATGTACGCCAGAGAACAGGGACATTTAGAATTAGCCAGCCTGTTGAATTACAAAATAAAGAAGTATTGAAGGCATTGCATACTTTTAGAGATGTAATAAAACAAGGACCAACTTATGTCTGCACATGCTGTGCAAGAGCACTTTTCTCAAATCAGGTGCGTAGTTGTAGTCATGAAAGCTATAAAAAGAATCCAACAGTTGTTTCTCAATGTCTGACAGGTAACTATGTTCACATCTGCTATGACTGTCCTGATCAATGTGCCTTGGAGGACAGGAACACTGAATGGATCTGTCACTCCTGCCATAATACACTTTTGAGAGGTGTAATGCCAGATATTGCTCTTGCTAATAACCTTAATTTCACTCCCATTCCTCCAGAGCTCTCTGATTTAAATATTTTAGAAAGGCATGTTATTGCAAAGTACATCCCCTTTGCTAAAATTGTATCACTTCCAAAGGGCCAACAGAAAGCTATAAAAGGAGCAGTTATTTCTGTTGCATCTGAAGTAGAAACAACAGTGAATAGTCTACCCAGACCAAGCAGTGAATCACAGCTGCTTACAGTGAAACTGAAAAGACGTCTGTGCTTTCAAGGTCATTATACGTTCCAAACGATGAATATGCATAAGGTCTTGTCTGCTTTAGGAAAACTGAGAGAAATACATTCAGAATATAAAGATATTGTCATTAACACTGAACTCTCAGCAGATGAAATGCTTAATGAACATGAACAGTCTACAAATGACCATAGTGAACATGATGAACAAATGGACATTGACAGCAGTGGCCCAAGTGAGAACACTGAACAACAAAGCAGTGAAAATAAACAAAACGATTGCAGTGGTGATCCTGAGACTCCTGAAGAACAGCCCCCTGGTCTTGTCTTGGATACATGTCTTCAGCCTCCAGATCTTGGCCAGCAGCTGTTGTCTTATGATGATGGAATATTTTGCATTGCCCCAGCAGAGAGAAACACACCTGTGAGCATTTTTAAAATTCCTAAACTTGAGTCAATGGCTTTTCCAGTGCAGTTTCCCGATGGCAGGAACACATTTGATGAGCCTGGTCGAGCAAAACATCTCCCCGAGCCGATACTTCAACACAAGACTATTCTCTGTAGATAATCGTTGTGCAAGAGACACAAGCTACATCTTCTTCTCCCAGTTTCTTACAGAGGTTCATATGGCAAAATCTTCCATGTCCATTCAGTTACGCAAATCTAAGCCTGTGACTCGTGATGGACGCAGAATAAACTGTTCACTGCTTCAGGACAAACAGGAGTTAGAAAATCTTATGAAAAATAAGGAGGCAACACGTTTCATGCAACCATTAAGAGGGACACCCGCATACTGGGAGAAAACTCTCCGTGATTTGTTTGCTATGCTGAGACAGCTGGGCACTCCCACATTTTTCTGTACATTTAGTGCTGCTGAGATGAGATGGCCTGAAGTAATTACAGCTATTAAAACACAACAAGGTGAAACTGTGAACTTTTCTGACTTAGACTGGTTGCAAAAATGTGAAATTCTGAGAAGCAACCCAGTCACAGCCATGCGGATGTTTGAAAAAAGAGTTGAAGCCTTACTGAGAGATTTGATCAATTCACCTGCTCGACCTATCGGTGAGGTAATTGACTTTTTTTTACAGAGTAGAGTTCCAACAGCGTGGCTCTCCACACATTCACTGCTTATTTTGGGTGAAAGATGCTCCAGAATTTGAAAAAGATCAAGACCAGGATGTGTGTGACTTCATTGATAAATACATCTCATGCAAATTACCAGACCCAAACGAAGACCCAGAACTACACAAAATTGTAAGTGAAGTACAGATGCACAGTCGTAATCACTCGAAATCCTGTAGAAAGAACAAGAAGCACTGCAGGTTTGGATTTCCTAAACCACCTATTAACAGGACCATGATATCCCGTCCCAGGCCTCCTCCTGTAGACCAGTCTGATGAAGGGAATGAATCCGAGGAAATAAATTATGCCAGTGTTGCAAAAGAACAGCTACAGAAAGTGTGGGATCTACTGAATGACCCAACTCAGAGTTTTGATAATATTACGCAACTACTTCATTCAGTAAGTTTGACTTATGAACAATATGAAAAACACATCGACACTATTTCTACATCAAGTTCAGTATACATGGCGAGACGACCACAGGATTGCTGGGTAAATGGCTATAATCCATTGTTATTAAGAGCTTGGAATGCAAACATGGACATTCAGTTCATTCTAAACCCCTATAGCTGTATCATGTATATTCTCTCATACATTTCAAAAGCTGAACATGAGATGAGTGATTACCTAAAGCGAGTGATAAAAGACTCAAGCAATGATAACCTGTCTGACCGTGAGAGCATGAAGCAGGTCATGAACGCATATTCAAAGAACAGAGAAGTCAGCGCTCAGGAGGCAGTCGCTCGCACATGCAGCCTGAAATTGAAATCGTCATCACGTGCTGTCATATTCATACCTACTGATGACAATGCTGTAAGGATGAGTTTACCCATGAAGTGCTTGCAGGCCATGGATGATGACATAGAAAATGTGTGGATGACAGGATTGCCAGACAAGTACAAGGCCAGACCAAACAGACCTGAATTTGAGAACATGTGCATGGCTGAATTTGCAAGTGAATACCGGATTGTCTATGGAAGACAGAAAAATGGTAAAAATGTATTGCCACTCCAAAATGAAATGGGACACATACAGAAAAGAACAAAGGGAAAACCTGCTGTTATTAGATTTGCCCGTTTCTCAGAGCAAAAACATCCAGAAAAATTCTACGGAACGCTTCTGAAACTTTACTTGCCATATCACTCAGATGAGCAGCTGAAGTCGGCCAGATTCCAGACATATGAATCATTTTATTCGTTTGCTTCAGTAAAACTACCAGGAACTGATGAAGTGCAGCGTGTGCACATTATCGTAAGTGGAAATCGTAAGAAATACGAAAAGCATAATGAGGCTATAGAACAGGCAATTGAGGATTTTGAACAGAATGGTCCAGTTGAAGATGCATGGACTACACTGGCACCGGCAAATGAACTTATCAGATTGGAGAGTATATCAGAGTGTGAACCCACTGATCCTAAGGATGTGAATGAGCAGGAGGACATTCCAGAATACACAGCATCTGCCTCTGTCAGTAACACAGCTATGCTGGTAATGGAATCTGCCCCACTGAATCCTGCACAGATTCGTAAAATGTATCAGAGCTTAAATCAAACACAAGCTTCCATATTTTATACTGTGCGAGATTGGTGCAAAAGATGTGTCTCTGGTGAAAACCCACAACAGTTTTCATATTTCTTGAATGGAGGAGCTGGAGTTGGTAAATCCCATGTTATTAAATCCATTTATGCTGAAGCATCCAAAATACTGCGCAGACTTCCATGCATTCGAGAGCATACTGACATTTCCAAGCCAACCGTTCTTTTGACAGCCTTCACAGGTACTGCTGCCTTTAACATCTCAGGTAAAACATTGCACTGTCTTCTGAAACTCCCAAGAAGTCTGAAGCCTCCATACCAACCACTGGGAAACAGCTTAGATGAAATCAGAGCAGACTTTTCTAATGCACACATTTTAATCATTGATGAAATATCAATGGTTTCAAAACAGTTATTTGCCTATGTGAACTGGAGACTGCAACAGATTAAAGGAAACAAGAGACCTTTTGGTGGTTTATCAGTCCTAGCTGTGGGAGATTATCATCAACTGCCACCCCTGGGAAGAGCAAAACCACTCTGTGTGTATCAGGACCATGTGGTGGACTTCTGGAAAGATAATTTTCAAATGATAACTCTAAAAGAGATCATGAGACAGAGAGATGATCTTGCATACGCTGAGCTTCTCAACCGACTAAGACTGAAAAAGAAACACGAGAGTGTGACTGATGCAGACAAATGCATGTTAGAAGCTGTCATACGGTCCTCCCGTGAACAGTGTCCAGGTGATGCATTACACATTTATGCAACCAATAAAGAGGTAGACAATCACAACACTGAAGCCATATCCTCTCACTTTTCAAATATTATTAACATTGATGCACATGATTACAAAAAAGATCCACGAACGGGTGAAATGAAAAGGCAAGCAGCACCATTTAAGGGAGACAAAGGTGACCTTATTGACACACTACAGGTTGCTATTGGTGCAAGAGTGATGATTACCAGAAATATTGATGTGGAAGATGGACTGATCAATGGTACTTTTGGTAAGGTGGCAAAAATAACAGCTCAGAACCCGAGACGGCACTCTTTTTGTGCAATTAATTGGTCTTCACTTGGATAATATGAGTGCAGGACAGAAACATCGCAACAAAGCACCTTATGGAGACTACAACATCGTCTATATTGAGAGGTCAGAGGAACCTTTGAAAAGAAAAGGAACGGTTCGTAGACAATTTCCCATGAAGCTTGCTTTTGCATGCACTATTCATAAAGTGCAAGGAATGACAACTGATCGTGCTGTTGTATGTCTAAAACATATATTTGAACCAGATATGGCATACGTTGCACTCAGCAGAACCACATCACTTAGTGGACTACATATAATAGACTTTGATGAAAAGAAAATTTTCTGTGATCCAGAAGTAAGTGCCTCCTTGGAGAACATGCCAAAAGCTGATTTTCACAATATCCAGCCCATCCTAAACATTGTACAGGATTCAAACCTGAATTCAGCTCTTAAAATTATTCATCATAACACAGAGGGACTCCAGTGTCATATGCATGATTTAAAATGCCACCATGAGCTTCTCTTGGCTGATGTTTTATGTCTAACTGAAACACACCTTTTTGGCTCAGCTGTTCCTGAGGATCTCCAGTTGGATGGATACACCATGTACAACCGAAACAGACATGCGTCCTACACAAACTTTGCACATTTGGCTAACAGGAATGGTGGTGGAGTGGCCATGTATGTAAATAACAGCTTACAAGCTCGTCCTTTGATGTATATGCAAAATGTTACAGACCTGGAATATTTGGTTTTGAAAGTAGAAGCACCCAAACAAGCGCTTCTTGCAGTCATCTACAGACCACCCAGCTACAACCTAACAGAGTTTTTGACAAATCTGAATGCCTTGTTGACATCTCTAGAGATCATAGACATTACACCTAAGGTAATTTGTGGCGACCTAAATGAAAATCTGATGTCTCATGGAAACAAACCCATTCTGAATTTGTTTAAAGAAAAAGGATACACACAACTGATCCACTCTGGGACAACAGAAAACAACACTCTTTTGGATCTCGTTTTCATCAGCAGCTCACACTCACAGGTCAGAGCTGGTGTTCTGCAGACATACTACAGCTATCATGATCCTGTCTACTGTGTGTTAGAATAAATTTAAACAATTTTACATCTTAAAATCATAAAAAGCTATTTTACATCATAAAATCATAAAAAGCAATTTTACATCATAATAGAGTAGTTCTCACATAACCTGCAGGGATTAATAAGTGTGCACCCCATCCCCATTACCACACCGTACACACCGTACACACCGCGCACACACACACACACACACACACACAACTGTGATGATTCTCAATTTGACCTCTAAAAAAAAAAAAAAAAACCTCAAGCCTTGACTACAAGGGATAACGCGGTAATCAGGAGCATGAGGTGATGATTCAATGACGGGTAAGACTCCCTTTTGGCCAGCGGGGGGCAACCTAAGGCAGGACATCACCGCACCTGCCCAAGAAGGGAGGTGTAAACCATATGGATCAAAAATGGTCAAGTGGATGTGATGCTTTGAGGCCAGAAGCATCAATGTAGGGGCTGTAAGACATTACAAGCTGCCTGAATAAGAATTCCACTGAACCCGGTCCATTCAACAACCGCATCATCCCAAATGGCTGACTATGACTGATTCCTTGCTGCCACTTTCCTTGTGTGATCACACTCTAAGCAGCATTAATCAATTATAGTGGGGGCATTTAAGAATCATCTCAGAAAAACCATTGGCTTGACTTAATTTTTACAGAAAAAAATTAAAAAGATTTTAAAATTTAATGCATTATTTTAAAGGATGTGTTTGTGTGTGTGTGTGTGTGTGTGTGTCCTTTCCAAGGATCGCCACCTTGACGTGGTGGAAAGGCTTGTGTGTTCCTGTGATCCCAAGAGCAAATCAATCTGTAGTTTAAACACACTTTAGGTTGGCATGCTTAAGGGTGAGGTTCCAGACTAAGTGCGATCCATTGTCTTATTATTTGCGTTACAGGTATATGCACCCTTATTGAATATGGTTTCTAAGTGTCCTTTTGGAGTCTTCAAGTGTCCTATTTAGAATGACACCTTACTTTGGAAAAATCCAGAATCTTCAGTTTTGTGAATAAAAACAACATTTAGTTTTATCATGTAGCTAGCATGATTTAACAGAGGAGATAGTGTTCAAATTTACTCCAAGCCAGAAGGTTTGGAGTAGTTTTAAAAGCTTGAAGTTTGAAGCTTTTGTGTGAAGTAATTGTGTATAGATAGATGTGTGTGAGTGTGTGTGAGTGTGTGTGTGTGTGTGTGTGTGTGTGTGAGTGAGTGAGTGAGTGAGTGAGTGAGTGAGTGAGTGAGTGAGTGTGTGTGTGTGTGTGTGTGTGTGTGTGTGTGTGTGTGTGTGTGTGTGTGTGTGTGTGAGTGAGTGAGTGAGTGAGTGTGTGTGTGTGTGTGTGTGTGTGTGTGTGCGCGTGCTTGTGGACACAGTAAAGTGCAGTGATTCACCTACAGGTGGTGTGGTCTGATTATCCGCTTCTTTTTTTATTGGTAAGCTCTAGCCCCTGCCTTCAACTTGTTCTAAGAACCTTAAGTTGCCCATTTGGCTGGGACAAATGTCTAATTATTTGTTTTAATATTGTTTTTAATTCAATAAAATAATTTTGTACTGTCACCCATGTCTCTGACTCTAATTAGTGTGATACGAACCTGTGTGAACAATTATAAGTCGTTTATTTTAATTCTTTGAGTGAAATTCCCAAAGTGGCGTAGTCGGAGTGAGTTTGATATCTTTATAATTTTAACTGTATTTAAAAGTCCTTATTACTCTCGAACCCCCGCCACACAGCAACTGATATAAAACGATAACGGCTTTAACTTGGGGTATGTTTACACCGTTTTCAACTGAAATCTGAAAACTTTTTATGCGTTTTGGCTGTTTTACAAGACAACAGCGTTTTGGGGGCATGAAAACGCAAACTTCTGAAAAATGGTTTCAAAGTGAATGGTTTTGAAAATGATGCCTTTTACTGTCTCTGTGTAATCAACAAAAACACGAAGCTTTGAAAATGGTGCGTGTGCGTATTTCGTGTTCGCAAGCTGTTTCTTGACAAAGCAACATCTCCAACTACTGGCCTGGGATGCATAATACAGCCTTTTAGGCATAGATGTATGTCTATTAGCCTGACGTGGTCATACTCAATTCTAGTCAGAATATGAGTCTGATACTGCTCCATTGGGCTTTGATTATGGGGGCGTATTTCAACGTCCAGGAAAGACCTCAATTGGATAGACCTACAACCAATCAGAGCTACAGAGTAAGGACGCGACGCATATTAGTGTTGCGCGACGCATAGTTGTCAACAGAACTCAACTGCACACATGCTGGAACTAGTAGAAGATGAGCGTAAACAATCTTTGCCGGTGTTGTAAAAAGAATTCAAGTATACACGGAGTACTTGCCAATTAATGCGCTGTTGATATCTTCTAAAACGGACGCGATGGCGGAATCTAGACATCTCAGTTCTTCAACAACAGCCATCATTGTTGTAAACTAACCCAAGCGCTCTTTGATGACGTGGCTGATTACGTTTCTGGTGATAATCTGTCAATCATCGCCCTGACAATGTGATTGGTCCGAACAGTTTCTGTCGGGCATAAAGCTGCGTTCACGTCACCTCATATTTACCGGAATTTGAAATGACAACACGTACGTTATATTCGGAGCTGTTCACGTCCTTTTGGTCCTTGAACTGGGAATTATGCGTTTCCATGGCAGCACTGTCGACGCCTAAATGAATCTACAGCTGTCAGGTGGTACAGTGCGGCCACGTGGTATATCTGGGAGCTTTCAGAAAACTCCCAGCTTACAAGCTGTAATTACGAGCTCTACGAGGACGTGAACGTTTTTACAAGCTAGAATCTCGTAACTACAGGAATCAGGCCACGTGAACGCACCTTAATTACTCCTCTACGGATCGAGTCCAGACTGAACTCCCCGACCTCAAAATGTTGTGGGCGGGGCTAAGTTCGGCTGGCATCCAGGCTATATGTCTATGCTTTTAGGCCCCGTTTACGCCTGGTATTAAGAAGCGTTTTGGTTGATCAGATCACAAGCAGACAAGGCAGACACATAACCCATTTATACCAAGTGTTTTAATCCATCTCTTCTGTCCACTTTCAACCACTTCTATTCTGATTTTTTCGAGGTCTAATTGATCATTTTCGCAGATTCTTGTGAACAGGGATCATTTTGACAACGTCATCGTCTGTTTTTAGAACATCGTTGTCATGTAAACATACCCTAAATGTATAACTGAACAACTTACCTTCTTTAATTAAGCTGTTGTAATCGGCTCCGTCTGTTTTAATCAACTTCTTCTTTCCTCCATATATGACTTTGAAGAGCATTTTGCTGGAGTAACAGACGAATAGTTTTTGTTTGATTACCGTTTGATGAAATTAGTCATATGGAATTGGAATGAAAAGTTTAACACTGGAAAAATAACTCTCTTTATAGATGCTATTTTACACTTGTGGATCAAAACTTACTCCAGTTTTAACACTGAGCAACACCAAAATTTTTACACCACATATTTAACACTGGTGAATTTGCTGTGAACAATAATAATCATAATAGATCGAGTTCTAAGGTTCCCATGATAATTTAATGCAGTAACACTTTTTCTTTCATTTAAATGCAAAATGGATATTATAACTGATATATAACAAGATGCATGCGCAACTCAGATTGAAATGATAAATCTGTTTTGATACCCAGCTATAGTACACCAAGCTATTTGACAGTTAATGAAAGTGCATTAATAAAAGAATTAGACAGTGAAAAGTTAGGTAAATCATTATAACTATACCAAGACTAAGATGAAATCCAAACTGAAGCAATGATTTGCACTTTGAGAAGAAAAATCTGGTCACTCCTTCCCCAATAGCAGAATCTCCTGTCAAAGAATGTACATTTTAACCAACTGTACAAACAATTTTCAGGAAGTCTGGAAAGCATATGTGATCACAATTTAAACTGTACCATGAAGTTTGCACTCAACAGGGCAGGCCCACTCCATATTTGACCTCTTATAAAAAGATATCAGGTGTCTTTCTTGATCTTTAGTTTCATCTCTTAGGTCCAGTGTCATGATCAACGGCTTCCCAAACTCATGAGGGGATAGCAGCTCTGATCTAAAAATCTGAACTGCCTTTCTGGCTTCTTGTTCTGTCTCCTAGTCATACCTAAAGTGGTTTGCTAAACGCCATGTCTTTTATTTCAATTACGAAGACATTTCAAAATCCTGGATCATGAATGTCCCAAAGAATTGTTAATATGCAAAAAGACTTCACCCTAGTCTTTAAGATTGTACATTTTAATATTAGAAACAGTGCTAATAGTAAATGTTAATTAAGTTAGATGCCAAATATATGTTGTATATTCTTAAGCATAATTTATTTTTTGGACAATTGCGACAATTCTCATGATTTCATTCACCATGACTCTGTCCAAAGACTGTCCTCTCAGACAGATCTACGCAAATCTCATAGGTGACCTATTTTGATCTCAAAAAAGCAAATTCTCACCTAAAGGTGAGAAGTTTGTATTTATGTGATATAGCATTTATTTGAGTAGAGTTGTCCAATAACAGAGAAAATTGAAACGACATCAATAAACGGCTCTAATAAAAATAAAATATTAGTCAGAAATACACAATTCATAATATTTATTTGCAAATTTTTATCCTTCAGACCCATAATGTTTGATCCACAACACTGTACTGCACTGATTCATTACTATTTTTTTTTTCTTCAATATTCAACCACACTGTTACGCTAGCTGTCACTGTTTGTTCAGAATCTGGATATAGTCCAATCAGCACCAAGTCACATTATGTGGAGTACCGTCCCTTTTTGGGTGATTTCACTCTGACAGAGAATTGCCCCGAGTGCTCTCATAGACTCGACTCAACTTTGCTTTATTTTTATAGCACCAATAAAAACAACAATTGTTGACCAGGGTGTTGTACAGTATAACAAACTAACACCATGTACACCATAAATTACAGCGCAAAACAAAATAGACACAGCACACATCAATGACAATTAAAAGCCAGCGAAAAAAGATGGGTTTTGAGTTTTGTTTTAAATTCATATAGTGTAGAGGCAGTTCTAATAAAAACAGGTAAACTATTCCAGAGTTTTGGTGCAGCAACAGCAAAGGCTCGGTCTCCTCTTGACTTCAGTCTAGCCTGAGGAACGTTTAACTGTCTCTGGTTGGAAGTCCTAAGAGACCTTCCAGGATTATGAACAGATAGTAAATGAGTAATATATACCGGAGCTAGACTGTACAGAGCTTTAAAAATCCAGCAACAAAACTTTAAAATCAATTCTATAATGAATTGGGAGCCAATATGTAATATGGTCCCCTTTGCGCACACCAGTAAGGAGCCTAGCAGCAGCGTTCTGTACCATTTGCAGACGGTTAAAGGTGATACAGAGGATCTTTTCGTCGACTGAGAAACCAAATGAGCGCATGCATAAGAACAACCCCCCTCCTTCACAGCTCATTTCGAGGGAACGCCTCCCAAAACTCGTGCACGAATATTGAAACATGAGTGTTTGTTTTCCACCGGCATTCGCTGTGGCGTGTTAGTGGATTCATTATGTCGGACTCACCGCAGGTAACTCATAATCTGCAGTTGTTACTCCTGTCTCCTGACAAAAACATTGCATGCGGCGCCTGTGGAGTGTGGAAAGTTACTGGAGCTCGCACGTCTCTCAGAAGGAACCTAATGGCAGTGATTGACAAGCCAGAGGTCCAATCAATCATCGCGTAAATGATTGGCTGATGTTTTTAAGGCCCTACCTCGTGCACAGATGATGTATATTAATATTATTACTTTCAGTGCACCTAATAAATAGTCTTTTATCAGTTAGTAAAGACAGTTTCAAGTAATATTGCAAAAATGTATAAAACAAAACATCCTTTGTAGCACCTTTTAAGAGACACTTGGTTAATACCCATATAAAGGGAATTACAATAATCAAGCCTTGTTGAAATAAAAGCATGGATGACCCTTTCAAAGTCCTTAAAACAAAGAAATGGTTTTACTTTAGCTAAGACTCTAAGATGGAAAAAAATGGTTTTGACTACTGTATTAATCTGTCACATTTTAGACCATTATCAAAATACACACCCAAGTTCTTCACTAGTGGTTTCACACATGAAGACAAATTACCAAAATTTAGACAAGGGGAGGTAGAAGCTTCCGAAGATTCAAAGACTATAATCTCTGTTTGCTTTCATTGAGGTGAAGAAAATTTAAGGATATCCAGGCCTTAACACTCAAGTATACCTTTTAGTTAAGTGTTTTACATAAAATGGATGTTCTTATGAAATATAAATGACATTAAAAAATCCTAAAGACTTTTTAAATGACCGTTCCAGTAAAGATGTTGTGGTGAGGTGTAAGTAAATCAGAGGACACTTAATGTGGGAACTAAACTTTTATTTTCAAGTTTCAAATGATGACTTTGCTATTTATGATGTTACTTTAAAATGTCACGCCATCTTAACCATACTTACATACTATTGTAATATCTACTCAAAACACAACAAGTGGATCAATCCACAGCCCACAACAAACTTCAGTGTCCATTTAATTATTCAGTGGTGACCATAACAAGCTGTGTTATTTACAGGAATAACCATTTCTTTACTGTTGGGCATTCAAAAAAGACAACACATTTCGAAGGACATCCACTCCAGCTGTCCTCTTGAACCAGCGAGTGTATTAATGTGTGCATCAAGTCGCTCTAGGGCAGCCCTGTCCAATGTGAAGTGACTCTGAGGAACAGCTGCTCAAACACTGGTGTCTCCTGCTCTGATTCTGAAGAACAGTTTCATCTGCTGGTCCAGCTGTTCTGACAAACATCTCTTCCATCGCTGTGGTTCTCTGTCCTTCAGACACCGTGCAGATTTTGGTCCGAGGCTGTCTGGGTGTCATTCTGTTCTCAAACCATGGCTGTTCCAGTGTCGGTTAAAGGCTGATAAACGCCTGTAAACAGCTTTACCCATCGATACCACCGTCAAGGACAATTCTCCACCTGAAACTCTGTGTCTTTGTACACGAATTCCACCTGCCCGTAACTGTGCTCCAACAGCCTCCGATCCCACAATGTCCGTGATCATTGCGTCAACGGTTATTCCTGAATACGTCAGAGAGCGATTCAAACTGAACTTCCTGGAACAAACACATGTAAACATAAGTGTTATTGCTTATCAAAGTAATGTTGAACAATTCACTCTAAATGCTCTTTTCATGCATGACAATTCATAAAAAGCACTTTAAAACCAAACTTACGTCATGCGGCGTTTGATGGTAGTCAGAGAAACCTGCAGAGTCTCTGCTATTGAAGGAAGACTCAAACCACATGACTTCAGAAAATTAAGTTGCTCTCGAGTGATGCTGTAATGGGTGAAGCTCGATCACACCACAGGTAAGTGGAGTCTGATAACTTTAGGACACAAATTAAGATATTTTTGATGAAATCCTATGGCTCAGTGAGGCCTTCATAGGGAGCAATGACATTTCCTCTCTCAAGATCCATAAAGGTACTAAAAACACATCTAAATCAGTTCATGTGAGTACAGTGGTTCAATATTAATATTATAAAGTGACGAGAATATTTTTGGTGCACCAAAAAAACTAAATAATGACTTATTTAGTGATGGTCGATTTCAAAACACTGCTTCAGGAAGCATCGGATCATAAATGAATCAGTGTGTCGAATCAGCTGTTCGGAGCACCAAAGTCACGTGATTTCAGCCGTTTGACACGCGATCCGAACCACTGATTCAAAATAAAAGATTCAGAACGCTCCGAAGCTTCATGAAGCAGTGTTTTAAAATCACCCATCACTAGATATTGTTTTTTTGGTGCACAAAAAGTATTCTTGTCACTTTATAATATTAAGATAGATCCACTGAACTCACATGAACTGATTCAAATATGTTTTTAGCAGCTTTATCCCTCTATGGTACGCATTATGTTCTAACCATGAAGGATTTTTTAAAATAAGTTTTTATTGCATGAAATAGCTTCAGTTATGCAAATCAAAAAGGATTTCTGAGAATGATTTTTGAGGGGAACTTAAGGAAACGTTGCCATATGTCAACTCTGTACCATAATGGAAAACGGTCAAAAAAGAAGTTTTTCTATAAAATTATGATTTTCTTTTGTATTTAAATGCACATTTCTTTTAGAAACTGATAGTTATTTATACATAAATACAACTATACTACAAAAAACACTTCAAAATAAAGAAATAAGTGCAATCATATTGTTGATGCAGTTATCTATAAAAAAAATCCCAATGGGGAAATGCTGCAATTCCACTGTGGCACAGAGCTGCTAAATGGAAACCTTGATATTTTCTCAATTTACAGTAAAACTCTGTTAGAGTTTAAAGTTGATTTGGGATTAAAACTTTCTAATCTACTTATCAAAGATGTTGCAAAAATCCCCCATGAGAAGAGATGTGTAGAAATGAGGTAAATAGAGCAATTTCTGGAGCACTTCTACAGTGTCTTCAGTGGGAAAGAGAGTGTTTGAGGGACATTCACATGTCATGGGAATTAACAACAGCTCATCATTGGGAACCTTAAGGCCTTTTAATTCCCATAGTGCAATATATTGTGTTTGTTCTGAATAACAAGGACATGAGTAGAAATTAATTGTGGCCATATGGCAGCTCTGTACCATAGAGGGTTCTGGATCTTGAGAGTTTCAGTGGCTTTGCTCTCAATGGAGCCATCGGATTTCATCAAAAATATCTTAATTTGTGTTCTGAAGATGAACGAAGGTCTTACGGATGTGGAACGACATGAGGGTGAGTAAATAATGACATTATTTCCATTTTGGGTTCATTTTAACCCTTTAATCTCCTCTAAGTTACACAAATGTGCCAGCAGGTTGCAGTATAGCACCAAATATAACTGATGGGGTGCGGCATATATCCACCTTACTGTGTTAGTTCATATTGGGACAGAGAGAGTGAAGATCTCACTTCTTCATGATCTCTTTCATTTGTGCAGTATTGTGTGTGTAAGTAATGAACTTAACTAATGTTAAATCTTTGAATATGATTATTTTGGGTGAAAGTGTGTCTGTTATCGTTACGTTCTGCTGGATTCATGATCACAGTTTCACGACCGCAATAGTGTTCGGTGTTATTCTGAACTTATTGTGTATTAAAACTAATTTTGATGTCACTATATAGTCTTTTGTTTGACCTTATTGTGAATCTTTAAGACGCCATTTTAATCATTGCAGTTTCAGTGTTCGTTTACCTCACTGTGTCACTCAATGTATATTGATAAGAAATATGATTTATAGCTGTGTAAAGATGTGTAGCGGCCTATCATTTAATTCATTGATAGTGTGTAACCTATTGTGTTTTCTACATTTCTTTGTAGGGAACCACACACACACACACACACACACTCTTCTCAAACATCTTCCCACGATTGTTTTAGCCTGTATCAACTGGATTGAAGTTTGTTTATTTGTAAAACACATTTATTTGTTGCTCTGCGTTTTCGCTCAAACTGACATTTGTATTTGCACATCACTTTCTGTTTGTTTGTGAGTCGAGTTTTCCTCTGCAAAGCAGATCGTGTTTGTTGGGAAAATGCTGGATTTGTTTGTTTTATTAAAGCCAAAAATATGTATCAATGCAACTTTCATGAAGTCATTAAAAACCTTCCTTCCGCCGGAAACAAAACAGTCCCTGTCCGTGAACAGCAACAGAAGTTACATTATTACACCATTAGATGGCGGCAAAGACTGTGTTCATGAGCGAGTCACTCAGTTCAAAGACTTTTATACTGTCTTTAGATCAAGAGAAAATACTCAGCAATTGTGTTGACTTATGAATTTGCACATGGTGTGTCTTAAAGCATATTAAAAACACCGCATAGACATATAAACAACATTAAAAACTTTAGCTCTTCACACTAAGACAATCCAAACTAACTCAAACAAAAGCACTTGTTTCTTACTTGAACGAACGCTCTCTTACCAGAAAGTGTTTCAGGCCCTGTTGACGTCTTCAGGGTCTTTGTCATTTTCATAAAAAAAAAATAATGTGATAATTAAAGAAAATTAATGTTTGATAGAAAAGATTTCACTAATAAAACCAAGAGATACATTTTCCTCTTTATTTATTTAAAGAAAAATGTGTGCAATTTTGAGGCTTGATTTGAGGAACAAAATAAGCTATGGAAAGAAGGCTACCCTTTTATTTTAAGAGAATTATTTCAATTATACGGCTTTATTTATTGACACCATTTGAAAGTGAACCTATGCTGGTCCAGGACCAGTTTCTGACCAGCACTTGACCAGCTCAAACCAGCTTCAAAACCTCCCTTAACCAGCAGATGCTGTTTGTTTCAACAGTGTCTGTCACATGATCACTTCAAAACAAACTCATGACTGAGATTGAGAGACGAAGCATTATGATCAAGTTCTGGTGAGAAACTGCACTGATTAATGAGCGTTTGAGATCGTTCCTCATTACTGTTCGACACACACAAGCTTTAGCAAGTATGACTGCTTTTATATGTCAGATATTAGGATCTTTCCCACAGAAACTCATTCATGAACATGTTTTTATGTAATAAAATGATCTTTCTCAATGACAGAAAATTTAAGCAGTTTTTTATATCTTACATTTTATATATATTTGGTTTGTGTGTTATTTATGGTTACAGTACAAACAAGACAGAATAAAAGCATGTTTGACAACAAAAAATGCTTTATTCATTATGATCTTAACCTGAAAAAGGCAGTACATGTTTGATTAAGTCATTTTCATTCATAGAAATGAGTAAATTTATTTGTGAGACAAAAAAGCACATAAGTGGAGTTTATGATGTAATTTACAGATGAACAATTTAAGATGGAAATTATTCATGTGACCCTTTAAAAAAACAACGCTTTATTCAAACTTTTGAATAAAAAATTGATCTAACAATCACGTGTTTACAGTCCTGCTGCATCTCAACACGAGTAATTCTCTCCTACTCTTTTATGATTACTGAGGTTTCTGACACACTTATTCTCTCGCCTACTGCTTTTCACCTACTATATAGTAGAGAAGTAGACGGTTTCAGACTCTTTCAGTCAGAGTGTCTCAACTCTCATATTTAATGGCTCTGACGAATAGTTGTTCTCACTGTCCAATGACAGCGCGTGTTACATTTACAGTAACAGAGGATTGGCTCTTCACACTGAGGTGAAAGTTGATTGGTTGCTCCACGTGTGTCCTGACCAATGGCGTTTTTAACTCAATTGACAAATAGATAAAGAAAAGCAATTGGCCAATGCTTTTTAAAAATTATTTATTAATGTACTTTTTATTGTTCTATTAATCTACATTTTAAAACATGAATCAAATAAACAGTTTTAAGTTTGTGTATTTATTCATAGATGTAAAAATGTCCATTTGTGTTTGAATGATTAAATTGATAAATTGATTGTTGATGTTATTTTTCAGTGGGTTAGTGGATCTAAATCTTTGTGTCACTCCTGCTCCTCATAACGACACCACATGACACAATATACATGAACACTGAGTTCAACATTTATTACAATATTTCAACATTTATTTCATCATGTGATTTTGAGTCATTAACACACATTTATTGTGTCGTGATATTTCAGTGTTAATGTCATGAAGAGACTCTATAACAGTTTCACTGATGATCTATAATAAACCCTAAACCCAGGATAGAGTGGTTGAGTGAATGTGGTCTGGACTGTGTGGATGAGGATCATTGTGTCTCCAGAGACGCTGTAGAAGGACAGAGTTCCTGCACTGTGATCCACATACACTCCAATTTTATAGTAATCCTTCCCATTCACTGTTCTACTGATGATGGGCTTTACAGGGAGAATAGTGTGTCCGTTATTGTGTGTGAATGAGTATCCCACAATAAGGCATCTCAAACTCCAGGATTGATCATTAGATCCAAACTCACACTCACTACCCGATCCCTTCCTGCTGATGCTCTTATATGACACTGATATATACACACTCTCACTCTTCTCAACCTCCCAGTAAGAGCGTCGATCACTCACACTCTCTCTACACAACACCTGAGGATAATGATCAAATCTGTCTGGATGATCAGGATACGACTGATCTGTGTCAGTGACAGTAATCATTGTGTTCCCCTCAGACAGACGGAGGCGTTCACTCACTGTGTTCAGATCCACAGTGAACCGTTGGGAATCTGATGGAGATAAAACACATCACAATCAGGAATGATCAATCGGATCTTTTAATGTATCTGAACTCTTCATGTTCAGTATTTCAGCAGTTGAGCAGATATCCTGTGAAAATCATCATTATCATGATCAACTCTAAATCTCTTCTGTCGTGTTTTCTCACTCAGTGAGTTTCTCTGTTTGTTTTCTCAGTGACTTACATTGTAGGAAGTCGTTCCTGGTCTTGGGAACAAAGTCTGTGGACATCAAGAGACATGAAGAGTGTGATTATCATGTCAGGAGAAAATGATCCCTGCATCCATCGCTCACACATGCAGAAATCCTCCAAAACAGAAGATATTTAGAGAAATGGCTCTGCTGTTTCCTGACACAGACACTACTGAGGGTTTGATATTATTGACACGTCACCATATTTGATTTGTCTTCTGTAGACATGAACTGATCAGAGGGAACAGGATCAAATTTCACTTTGCTCCCCATACAGAGAAATCATATCGCTTCATAAGACTTGGATTAAACTTCAACCTCCTTAGTAATGTTCTTCAAAGAGACTCTGATCAATCAATAAATGTCTCCTGCTCAATCATTTGATTAGCCGACAGTATATTATAATTCTACTGTTTATTATGAAAATGACTGAATACATGGAAGCCACATTTCAGCTTCAGTTATTAAAATCATAAAAATGTTTTGGTTTTAAATACTTCTAAAAACATATTTGGTATCATCAGTATTTGAATGTGTGATTTTAACAGTAAATCGGGGCTACAGTAGACTCATGTTAGTGCTGTTAGAAGTGACCCAGTGTTTGACGAGTCGATCTCTTCTCTCCTTCAGTTCACCAGATTGAACTGCTTTTACCAGTTTTACTCTCATTCTGCGATTGTTCCATCCTTACATTAGCAACATTATGATTTCTCAGATAATCTACCAGCAATAAACAAAGCCTGATATTAATTGTTGTTATTATTATATGATCTACAGTTCCATAGATGTTTAATAAAGAATATAAACTACATTGTTTAGAGTTGTAAATTATGTAAAATAACTCAATTATAGGGTCAGATCAGGGGTCGAGATCTTACTGCACTGACTCCATATTCAACAATGAATGAATTCAAGGCAACGAAAGATATAGATATTTTTAAAATGTTTTTTTTTTTTTTGTATGATCTACATAGGACCATAAATGTTTAATATAAAATATTTAATATGAAATGATACAATATAAGGTTCCAAAATATTTAATATGAAATGTTACAATATAATATAAAGTTCCAGTTTAATAATTCAAACATACAGAAAAATGTTTTTTTTTAATTTAAATTAGACAACATTCCTTGTGTACATTTACAATTTGAGCGCATCTCTCTCCGTCTGTGTGACACACAAGAGCGTCCTTCAACAATTCAGTCGCTGTTATGTCACGGATCTGCTGGGCTCCTCCTCTTTGCTTTGTTCTGTCTATTATGTCTTTCCTGCAGGTGAGGGAGCGCAGGTGTGGGGTGTTGCGCTTGTGATTGCTTCCAGGATCGCGTGTGACTGCTGCCAGTATCTTGGGCTTAAAGGTCTCTCCGGAGCTGGTTGAAGAGGCCGCCGTTTCTCCTTCTCTCCCGCACCGTTGTGATGTTTTGTTTGCTTATGCCTGACACCTCATATTTCTTGTCGCATACATTTTTATTTCTCAACTTAACATATATACTGACTTTACTTAATTTACGTTGTTCATTCTTTAACTTTAATAAATAATTTCTTTATTTGAACAATCCGCGTGGTCTTCCCTTTCTGTTTACATAGCCTAGAATAGGCAGAATGTAACAGTTATGACACTGTTGTGCTCATGTCTTTCAATTCATAACATTAACAGAGTAAATAAAATAAAGCTAAAATGTAAGTATTCATTGCAGAAAAGCATCTCTCAAAGGCTCTGTATACTTCAAGTTAAGTCATTCTTCATTTAGAGGTGAAAATCTTTTCAGTAAGTGTATCAAACAACACAGAACTGTGGGTAACACTTTAGAATACTGTTTCTTACTTACTGCATAACTAATAAGAAATCACTGAAGAACTAATAGATAATTAGGAGACTTCCTTCTCCTCCTCCTCCTCCCTTTACCGGGGTGAAGCTGAGGCTCAGTGCCCATCTCCTCAATGCCTTCTGAAACAGAATTATGGGCTGGAGCATGCAAACTGGCTGGCTGATTCAGTGAGGTCCATTCCCTCCGACGGCGAAGATACGCGGCGAATCTCCAGAAATCAAAACTCCGTAGCCCTTCCATCTCACATTGAGGCAGAGGATCGTCGAGGCAGCAATTACACAAATCCTTCAAAGCCGCGTCATTGTAACCCAGCCCCACCGCCATCGTCCAAAAGACCTTAGCAAAGCATCCTACCTCCCACCCCTCCTGGCGTAGAGCCCTCAACGCCCGTAGTTGATCCCAGCGCTCCCTGGTAGTGGCTGGAGGAAGGATTCGGAACCCCACACTGCTGGATCCTTGCATGGGTGGTTTGTTCTGTCACGGTTGCACACAGAAACAAGATGGTAAGATCCAAGTGCAGTGAGGTTTATTAAAGGGAACTCCAAACACGTAATCCAAGACACAGGCAAAGGTAAACTCCACAAAAACAGTCCATAAAACAGAAAGCCAGAGAACTAAAGTGCACGTAACATTAAAACAACAAACCACAACTGAGGACAGAAACAACTGAGATTAAATAGACAGACACTGATTACAAAATACATGACAGCTGGGTGTAATGATGTGATAAATGGATAATGAGTCCGGCAGTGCGTTATGGGTAGTGTAGTCAATGGGGTGAAAACAGTCCAGGATGGAGTGCCCTCAAGTGGCTAATTCGGGCACTCTCACTGACGGTCGTGACAGGAGCAAACTGATTGGTCGGTGGTGTTAAAGAATGCATTGTCTTTTTGCACATTCCAGATTGTTAAGTTATGATTATTCAAGTTTTAAGAACATTTTTTGTAAAGAAACATTTTAGCTAGTGGTCTCTGCCTTTTAGACATTTTGGATATTTTAATTAACTAACACGAACAAAGATTAACAAATACAGTAACAAATGTATTTCTCATGGTTAGTTCATAAATGAACCTCATTGTAAAGTGTTACCACAGATAAGATGCTTGAACACATGTAAGATCCAGACAGGTGAAACTGAATATTTTTGTAAGTTGGATTCATAATGACTTCATTTGTTTCTTAAAGAATGATTCAATGGTAGAGACATTTTTAACAGTAATTTGGCGTAACAATGCAATCGATACAGTCGTTACTTGAAGTCCAGTTACTTTCAGAAGGTAATTTATTATATTTTGATTGGTAACATCAGCGTTTCTATCTGAATAATAAACTTTTGTATATTTCTGTTATAATTGTAATATTTGTCACACAGAAATAATGATACTGTGTGTTTGAAAAGATTGATTGTGAAGCTGTGTATTTATTTATTATTTTTTTAAATCAAAGGTTTAATATACACAGGAAAATCATTGTCATTTAGGAATTAGATCTCAGATTTGATATCTGACGTATATGAGTAGCGCGAGGGCTTTTCAGTGCATTCACTGCTATAATATTCATGAGGTGAGACATTTCTATTAAAGGATACACTCCCAGCACTTCGCCCACCCATCACACCAAGAACCGTTTTCAGAACCGAAACTTAGAAATCTTGCACGGTTCTGGTTCTTTTCAAAAAACACTACCGGTTCCAGATGTGAAAATATGATTTATCTGTGTATTTTCTTTATGGTTCCACAGAAGAACAAGAGAATGAAGAGACACCGCTAATCAATGTAGATGTTCCTGTTGGAGTGAATGAGCAGCAGGCGACAAGTTCCATTTGACAGGGTTCGTACCTTCATGATATTGTAAATATATTGTAAAATATTGTAAAAAAAGTTTTTCAAGAGCATTAATTAATTAAAAAAAATGACACTGTAAAGTGTTCCTGTTAATTTTATAATTTGAGTAACATTAAACAGTCTGTGTAAATAAACATGCATGCTTTTTCAGGTGCAGCTTCTGTTCCATCTTTGCAGTGTAAAGATGGCTTTTGTTAATGCAAAATGTTATTGGTAACAGTCTATATAGTGTTCTGATTGACTTAAGTAATTGGTTACAGTTAAATATTTGACAAAGGACAACAACAAAACTGCACTTATAAATAAATAAAATGCCCCTGGAAATCAATTGCAGAGAGCCCCATATTAGAAAAGTTTATTTCTGAACGTGACATGGGGTAATGTCTGGTGGTTGCAGTTTGTATATAGCCTGACGTGGTCATACTCAATTCTAGTCAGAATATGAGTCTGATACTGCTCCATTGGGCTTTGATTATGGGGGCGTATTTCAACCGATCCAGGAAAGACCTCAATTGGATAGACCTACAACCAATCAGAGCTACAGAGTAAGTGACGTATGTTGAGCGACGCATAGTTGTCAACAGAACTCTTCTTAGCGACCATCGGGGCCAGCTGATAAATCAAACTTTTGCCGAATCCCGTAGGAAGGACGGCAAAGACATCTTTCCCATCGACAAATGCCTTGATCGCGGTCCTCTGTTCCTCTTTTAAAATTAATGCGCTGTCGATATCTTCTATAACGGACGCGATGGCGGAACACATCTCAGTTCTTCAACAGCCATCATTGTTGCAAACTAATTGACCTTTCGCAAAGACCCGCCCCCCTTAGTTACTGTTGCTTTGTCCGACAAGCCGTGGCGCTGTCACGCCACACAGAGTGGAAAATACATCGCGGAGCAAAGAGGAAACTGACAACACATCGACAGACGAGACAGAGCAGGTTACTTATGATATTAAACAAAGTCCCAGCTTTCAAACTGTGTAGTTATTAAAAAAATTCAAACAATAAAAATCGTTTTGTGGCTCTTTAATGTGTTGTGACCATGACCGTGACAGATTGCTGTAGCGCCTCAGCTCAAGAGGCTCGTTAACCGATCATCTCTTACTACGAGTCCATTTATAGCATCAAATAAACATGAATGAACATGAGAATGAATGTTGTTTCAAACGCGGAAAGACGTCAATATGCACAATTTTTCAAGTTTAACTCCACCGATGTTAATCTTCTAACTCCTGACTGCATTGTCAGACAAAATGGCAGATGCGGCGTTCTGGGGTGCGTTTCCCGAAAGCATCGTTGGTGAACCATGGTCGTAAGTCCCATTGAACTCTAATGGTAACGACGGAACTTGCGACCATAGTTCGCTTCGGGAAACGCGCCCCTGATTGGTTAGATCGCTTGTCAATCAAACTCCCCAAGCGCTCTTTGATGACGTGGGTGGTTACGTAACCGCAGATAGCCTGTCCATCATCGATTAAAGCCCGCCCTGGCAATTTGATTGGCTCGGCCTTCTGGGAGCCGAGCATAATTACTCCACAATGGATCGAGTCCAGACCGAACTTCCCGTCCAAAAAATGTTGTGGGCGGGGTTCGGGCTGGCACCCAGGCTAGTTTGTATAGGTGTAAATTAAAGAAATTAATAAATAAACTCGACTGTTTTGGGAGAATTTAAATAGGGATGTTATCTTGTTGTTGATTGATGATTTTCCAGTTAGATTAATGGTAAATACGACTAACAGGCTGAGCTGATTTTAAATCTTTTTAGTTACCAAATTTTGTATTCCAAAAGTTCGTCTCTAGCCCTGCAACCGTGTAAAGTTACAATTAGGAGCTATCCAGTGCCCCCAGGGATTCTGGGGTCAGCGAATGAATCCTTTGTCAAATGAAGCTTTGTTCGATCACGTTGTTCATTGATAAAGTCATTGGTAAGTTCTGTCGAGCGATGCCCTACATGTATGTATAATGCTATGTATAATACATGTAAAATAAATGCTGACACACCAGTAAGTTAAATTACTGTGTCTGACCCTAGCAACAGATTAACATACATCAATGGGAGGCAATGATGTTAAAAAAGTGTGCAGTAACACTGACTGTATTCCAGCTAGTCAGCATTAAGAGAAGTGTTAACGTGACTTAAGAACAGAGAATATCTGTTCTGAGGCCTTCCTGATCACATTAAATTTATAGACGCTCACAAAACCCTTTTGTATCAAACGAACAGAACAGGAAACACTAATTGAACAGACCTGAAAAGAACAACGGATCCACACAGACATCCTCCTGATTAGGAGTCCGTTTTGACCCGGTCACTTGTGACTCTGGTCGCTGTTCAATGACTCTATGCTTACAGACTCAATCTTCAATCTCTAAAGGACAATTGTTGATCATTTAAAATATTAACTATATCTAGAATAACACATGCTATGATGTGATTACTAACATGTTGGATTCAATGCATTATATGTTTGTATTCCCGTATGCCTTTTCTTTCTCTTGTAATCACTGTTTTAATTAGGTCAGTCTAGTAATATGTGTGTAAGAAGTGTGTCATGTTTGAGCTCTAAATACAGAGTTTATAATTCCCTGTAACTCTGTGTGAATGAAACATTGAAATTCAGTATCAGGAAGATATTAAGAAACGTTATAAAGTTGTTAATAAAACAGGAGAATGTTCCGCAGATATCACGCAATGTGATCAATAGACAATAGACGAGGCGTGTCTAAGCTCCATATAGCAACGTCTCATTGGAGGATCGCATCTGAAGGATGGAGCCAACTTGCCCCTTTAAAACTATGCTGTCCGAACAAGCTAGTGGTTCGAAGTGTTTAGTCGGAGTTGAAGCTGAAAAGTCGCTTGGGTCATGCTGAAAAGAAGAAGTTGAGAACTGATCCTTTACCGGGGCTGATTTTCCATCTAAGGCCGGGTTCACACCGCAAGCGGCAGCAGAGCAGAAGCAGCGCGTATTTTTTCGGCGTCCATGTTAACATATGAGAGCGTTCACACCGCACGCAGACGCTGCGCGGCAGCACGGGAGCAGGAGCAGAGCAGAAGCAAGCAGTGCCGCCGATCTTTTCGGCGCTGGGTCTATTTTTGCTGCGCTGCTAACGCTCAATTAAAGTGAAAGTACACCTTTGATGGACAAAATAAATATGATTTCACACAAAAAGTGCACAAAATGCACAAAATAAGCACATCTAGTGTGTTTTAACAAGAACTGGAGTATGTTAGGAAAGAATATTAATCTAAAAAAAAAATATGTATAAAAGATAAAGTGACAATGCTAAATGATCATGGCCAAAATACACATGTATTGACACGATATAAGTAATTTTCCCCAAAATTTGCATTAACGATATCTACCGTGTTTTGAGCAATTGACATTAAAAATGCATATTTAAATTCACAATTTTTTCCATTTTTTTTATTTATTTATTTATTTTTTACAAAATCTGTCAAAGTACTTACAGTTCTATCCAAAAACAAACTTTTTGGCCGAAATACAAAAACAACTGGACGAATACACGTCTCATACGTGGCTAGTTTGAGAAACATCAGAGATTTCGTTATTGATCCACACAGTAGTCGTATTCTTATAACTAGGAAAGACTTGCATGGCGAAGGAAAAAGCATGGGATGAAGTTGCAGTGGCTCTTGGTGCAGATGGTAAGTAATTTTATAGTGTTTTTGACGCTTTCGCTGGCACACGAGCAAACAACTCAATATAGATAGGCAAACTGCATAGACGGATTAATATAGGCTTTATACACATAGCTACAGTATAAACATCTATGATCTGCATCTATTTTTTCTATTTTCGAGAGTTTGCTCATTTACATTGTCTCTAATAAGAAGTTTGCTGTATAAATTTATGAATTATCTATAAGCTGTTTATGATGGGTAATGTATGCATTTGATGTCAGATATTCTGTGTATCAACATATAAAAGACTTTTTCATTGAGGTAAGAGCTAATGTTAAAAATATCAAAAGGTAATATATAATAAATATAATTCAGATAATAAATTCAATACAAAACATGTCTAAGTACTTACAGTTATAGGTTCACCACAACCTCAAAAGTCTGCCACTTTCTTCTAATACATTGGAAATGTTCAGCAGTAAACGTGTTGGCTTTGGCTACATAAAACCAATGTGTAAAATTGTAGCATCATTGTACTTTTCAAGAAAAAAACAAATTGATTCAATTGGAACCATTTATTTACAATTTTTAAATTACACATAGCAAGCACACAAATAACAAAAGCAGGTGATACATACGTATATAATAAGTAAATGCTGATTTCAAGATAAGCAGGAAGTCAGGCTATGAACCATTTGCAATACACAGAATTTAAAACAGTGTATTAAATTGGTTTTCAGGATGTCCTTTGGTAAATTTGCTTGCAAATAAACCCTACACCATATTGTCCTGCCAGGACACTCTACCTTCAGGGGAGCTGAAAAACGTGCAAAGTTTTTCCCTCACATCGTAAGCTTCCCCTATTTCCACCCATGTTTGTAGCAGGTGCTAGCACTTCCCCTCTCTCTTCTGCCTTCATCCAGCCACCTTTGATTCGTCCTGATGGGTTTGTAAGGAAGTTGTGAAGAATGCAGGCTGCAGTTACAATAGAGTCAGCATTGTCTGGCTTCACGCTGATCCGTGTATGGAGTACCCTCCATCTGGATGACAGAATGCCAAAGGCACATTCTACAACCATTCTTGCTTGTGACAATCGGTAATTGAATATTTGTCTCCATCGTGGGATTCTGTTCCCTGGAAAAGGTCTCATCAAATATGTTTTCAGTGGGAATGCAGCATCACCCACCATGGTGTATGGCATTGGGCCTTGTACACCAGATCCAGGCAAAGAGCAGTCAGCAGGGACAGACAAAGTTTTGGCCTCCATGCCTCTCCCGAGAGCAGAACCACTGAACACTCCACCATCACTTGTTCTGCCGAAGTCTCCGACCTGTACAAATGTAAATCTGTACTCTGCATCTGCTAGTGCAAGAAGAACTATTGAGAAAGTTCTCTTGTAATTAAAAAACAAGCTACCAGAATGTGCAGGTTGACATGATGGTAACATGTTTCCCGTCAATAGCACCTAGGCAGTTTGGGAAGTTCCATTTTTCCCAAAATTTGGACGCTATGGCTCTCCACATGTGCTCTGTTGGTCTAGGGAACTGTGATGCCATCATTTGCTCCTCAATTGCTCTACAAGTCATATGGACAGATTCAGCAACGGTGCTTTTCCCTACTCGGTACTGGAAGGCCAGGCTGGTGAAGCTCTCTCCAGTTCCCAGAAATCTGTTGAAAGACAAATAAATATAACACAGTGTCTTCTTTAAAACAAGACCAATCTTAGGTCTGTATTCCAAAGCATTCTTGAATTATAACCATTTAAGTTTGGATAGTGCATTTTCATATAAATACTCAAAAAGGGGGGCGCAGGTTAAGAGGTTAAAGCTTCCGCGCAACCCACGAAGGGCTTTCCCGAGAAGACATCACCTCAAGGACAGCCAATCCAGAACGGGGACTCCGCTGCACACGAGTCGCAGAACAACCCGATTACCTCAGCTGTCAGAGCAAACGCAGGTACAAGCAAACTTCTCTCTCTTGCTGGAAACTGGTGAAACTCCTTTAAACCTAAAGAATCAAGCCAAAGCTCTGCTTTTGTGATTTTCCTCAGGTTGCGATGTTTAGTTAGTATTTGGGACTTTCTTCATAACTCATATCAACTCCGTGAATGTGTGTTTGTGTGTGTGTGTTTAGCCTTAGTTTCTTGTAATCATTAGAAGTAGTCAATAAAGCTTGTTTTGGTATTCACATATACAAGTTTCTTGTGCTGTGTATCAAATTACTGTCTTAAACTCAAAAGATCCTAAAAGTTACCTCTTGCTTATAATAATCATAATAAAATATTGTTACTGTTGGCCACAGAATAATATTTTATCCAGAATTGGTAACCTCAATTTTTCACTGGACGAATAATTGATGAAGTGTTAAATATTAATTCTGAATCATTTACAGTGAATCAAGTTACAGTTGATTCGATTCTTATTCCCTGTAACTTAATTCTTTATACTTGAGCTAATAAATAGGCGAAGTCCTACATACATATACTGTTGAATTATATCAAGAAAAATGCAATTACCCTGCCTCCTGTTTAGATTTTGGATGTCTGTTGCTACACATTTGGCCAATGTATTAAACATTAGGCATTGCTTACAATATTATTAGTATTTATTTTTGTTTGTTTCTCAGGTCTGGCAGGGATTGTTGGTGAGGGGAGTGAATATCCAGTGCTTTCTCCACCCTCAATACCACGACTGAGGTGAGACTCTTGAGCAAGGCACCGTACCCCTCAACTGCTCCCTGGGCGTCGCAGCAATGGGTGTGTGTTCACGGCTGTGTGTGTGCACTTGGATGGGTTAAATGCAGAGCACAAATTCTGAGTATGGGTCACCATACTTGGCCACGTCACTTCACTTTCACTTTCAGAAATGTATTATACTGTATGGCCAGAGTGTGTGTTTTAAATGTGCCTTAATTTTAAGTGTATCAAAATACACTTCTCAGTGATGAACTGCAATAAATCAAACATGGATCTTGACTATTATTATTATGCTTTATTTAGTCACCTTTATTTAATCACGTGAGTCAATTGAGAACAATATAAATGAACTAAGCTGCAGATGATTCCAATCATATGCAGCAGAAAATTGAAAAGAGCAACGACCAAAGGAGGTAGGGACTTTGGGTATGCAGAGATTAAAGGAACTGCTAGAGCGCAGATTACGACCTGTATTATAAGCAGTTAAAAGGGACTGTAAATATAATGGAGCTTTACCAGTAAGAGTTTTATAAATAAACAGAAGCCAATGAATTTGTCTACACGAATGGAGAGAAGACCAATTAAATAAAGAATACAAGATGGCAATGGTGGCAAAATTAACTGCAGGTGGTTAGATCCTTCTCTGGAACAATCTTCCTAGCCATTGTTTGGGAATGCAGACACACTATGTCAGTTTAAATCTAGACTAAAAACACATCTCTTTAACCTGGCATACACATAACACATTATCAATTTATATTTTCAAATCCGTTAAAGGATTATTAGGCTGCATAAATTAGGTCAGCCGGAACCGGGAACACTTCCTATAACACCAGATGTACTCGTTACATCAGAAGAAGAATAGCATCTACGCTAATATTAGTTCTTTCTGTTTATCCCGAGGTTTACCGTAGTCAACCGGATTCGGGCCGTATCCAGCTGAGACCGAGGACCTGCGCCTTGATACGACCACAACGCAGCCCTGAAGTATCAGCAGAGATCGAGTCGACTAGATTATCCATTGTGAAGACATCATCGACACGACAGCCAGTGCCACAGTTCCTCAACAAACCGTCCATACCGGCGTGATGAATACGATCCTCAACTGGACATGACCACAACGCAGCCCTGAAGTATCAGCAGAGATCGAGTCAACTAGATCATCCATTGTGAAGACATTCGTTTCTCCATTCTTAACACCTATTTGCCACTTGTTTGCCACCTGATGTCACCTGATGGAGTTTGGGTTCCTTGCCGCTGTCGCCTTATGGCTTGCTTAGTTGGGGACACTTGACATTTGACTTGACATTTGATATTCAACAGTATTCTTGACATTTATTCAACAGTGCTTTTGATTTGCCTGCATTGACACCATTGTATGTGAACTGAACTGAGCTGGATGATGACATCACTGTTTACTTAATTAATTAACTAAATTAATAACTATTGTTTCTTACATCGGAATGAATCAATACTGAATTTATTAAAGGATGGATAATGACACCGTTTTCATTAAGAGCTGCTGTGCAGCCAAAATAATGTACCAGTTATCACTGTAAAGCTGCTTTGACACAATCTGCATTGTAAAAAGCGCTATATAAATAAAGGTGACTTGACTTGACTTTTTATTATTTAAAATCACTGCAGGTGCTGTATGTGGATCACTAGTGTGCAAAACTCGCATCTTGTTTACAATATTTTTGCTTTTAAGATGGAAAATTGACAGGCTTGTGTTGCAGTTACATGGCTGCCCTCCAGGGCTCCGCGACAGTCACATGACTGAAAACATATGTTGATATGTATTGGATGTTTGTTTGTTTTTTTATTGTTTTCCTCCATCATGTTATAAAGAACATACTGCATATATAAAATTTCTTTTTTTTTTTTGGTTGATGTTGGTCTTTATGGTTTGTGCAATACTGGTTGTATTTGATTAATGTGGACAATAAAAAAGGTGGAAAAAAGGGTAAAAAATTGTTAAATGACACCTTTCCCACTGAAAACTGAAGACCATTAATTAATTCTTGCCATTCATTTACATGTTTAGTCTATAGGTGTGTGCATTTGAATGAGTAGATGCTTGGTCTTTTTTATTAAGTGATATTGCCAAATTACTTGTCTGGTCCACATACAGCTAAATACTTCCTGTTAAAGGTGCCATAGAATGGACATTTCACAAGGTGTCCCCAGAATGTTTAGCTCAAAATACCCCATAGATTTGTTATTATACCATGTTTTAACTGCTTGTTTTTGGGTGGGAGAAAAAATGCTCTGAGTCGGCGGTGTACGCCTTTAAATGCTCATGCTCGTGCTCCTCACCCCTAACAAGTTCACATACAATACATTGCATTTACACACAGCAAATATAACTCTCAAATTGGATCATTACAAACAGTTGGTGATGCAGCATATCAGATCACGTAAGAATGGCATGTATTTTGTGGATGTTTGCAAACATTCGATTCTGAATAATTTTGATAGTGTTCGGCTAAACACTGTTGGAGAGATTTATAAAGAATGAAGTTGTGTTTATGAATTATATAGACTGCAAGTGTTTAAAAATGAAAATAGCGACGGCTCTTGTCTCCGTGAATACAGTAAGAATCGATGGTAACTTTAACCACATTTAACAGTACATTAGCAACATGCTAACGAAACATTTAGAAAGACAATTTCACAAATATCACTAAAAATATCATGATATCATGGATCATGTCAGTTATTATTGCTCCATCTGCCATTTTTCGCTGTTGTTCTTGCTTGCTTACCTAGTCTGATGATTCAGCTGTGCACAGATCCAGACGTTAATACTGGCTGCCCTTGTCTAATGCCTTGAACATGGGCTGGCATATGCAAATATTGGGGGCGTACATATTAATGATCCCGACTGTTACGTAACAGTCGGTGTTATGTTGAGATTCGCCTGTTCTTCAGAGGTCTTTTAAACAAATGAGATTTATATAAGAAGGAGGAAACAATGGAGTTTGACACTCACTGTATGTCATTTCCATGTACTGAACTCTTGTTATTCAACTATGCCGAGGTAAATTCAATTTTCAATTCGATGGCACCTTTAATGACTATTACTTTTACCTCATTCGGAAAAAACGGGTCAGGCCATCGTTCCAGCACCTCAGACACCATATGCACCACTTCCTCAATCTCTTTTCATTTTCTGTCTGATGAGGATCTCATTTTTAGTCCTCTTCTTTAGTTCCTCTACCAATATGAGTCTTTCCTCCTCCAGAGTGTCATCAGACTGGCCTGCAGGATGATCCAGTAAGTAATTAACCTCTCCTCGTTTGGCCGTTTTTAGAGAGTTTTTCCTGTCTTCACCATCTTCCCCTCCTTTTTTTCCTGTTGGGCCAGGGCTCTGGGAGGAAGACGCTGACACACTGGCAGTATCAAGAGAGGAAACAGATTGTGTTTTAACGCAGGCAGCTGTGGTTTCACAAACACAAACTCTGAGTACTAGTGTAAAAAAAGAAAAGAAAAGAAGAAATGTGATTATTTCATAATTGTACACTCTTAAAAACATAAGTTGTTCCATGAACTTACACAATTACAGTTTGGATAACAATAAAGGCAATTTATAATTTAACAAATGATGCTTTTTTAGTCAGTAGTTCTGTTTTAAAAATGAAACCCTATGATTTTATGGGATAAAAGTAAATGTGCTTTTATATTATCTTTTAAGTAAACAGAAGAATCTTTTTATATATATTTAATATTTAATTTAGGAAATTATGCTGCTTAACCAAAAGAGTATTTACCTTTATGAAATAGTAATTTTGTTTGTGTGTGAACACATCACAGATTATTTATCTTACTCTGAGGAATCTAGCTGTAGATGAAAGTGTGATGTTGATGCATCTGCTCATTTAAACTGCTTCACTTCTGAAGGATGTGAATTTGTGGTTTCACAAACTTAGTAGCCGTTTGACCTAGTAAAAGCCTCATGGTGCACATGTGAATAAAACTCAGATTTATAATGTATGCATACTTTACTTCATTTCCTGTTTCAATGCTCTGTTTAGTTTTGTTTTCATGCCCGCTGACCACATCGTAACAATTATTCATATAGTAATAAATAATAAATGCAGATAATACAGCATATCACGTTATTGAGTTATACTAGTAATATATTATTGGTTATGTTTTTTTTTTAATTAATTTTGAATCAGTTAATTAACAGTCATGTGCCTCAACAGTAAAGTCAAAACATAACTATACCACTTTAGCATAGGTAACATGTATTCACTATTAACTATGACTTTTCCCTCAATAAATCAGCATATCGAATCATGATTCGGATCGCATGAAATCACTGTGGCATGAGGGTGAGTAATTAATGACAGAATTTTCACTTTTGGGTGAACTAACCCTTTAACACATGAATTTACAATATTAGTTAATACTATGTGTTATTAAGGAATAAATACAATGACACATTTAATTAATAATTTATTTATTACTTAATCTATTAATCAAATAGAATCTTCATTAGTTGCTGATGTAGTAATCATTAATAAATGTTTTATTTCTTCATACAGTCATACATTATCTCTTGATTATCTGTGCATTAGTTAAGAATGAATGAATTCATAGAGCCTCGTATTGTAAAGTGTTTCCAAAATTTCAAGCAGCATGTTTTTATTTTTGAAATTGGGAATGTATGAATGTTTCTGCATTCCACTAAAATAGCTTTTAGTACTCACTTGTTGGTGGTTAGTTAGATAATTTGGTTACCTAGATACAAAAATAACAAACCCTTTTAAAATTGTGGTAGTGATGTGATGCAAAAAGATTGTGTAAATGACAAAAATGACTCTGAGATCACTGAATCTGGTCACTAATTCACGGCACTTTGTTCAGTGCCAAACACAATCCTTTCATTTGGAGTTAGTTGGTTTCTGGATGACACTGTCCAGTTCAGCTCACTTTCTGTTCCAGAGCTTTTCACATTAAACACAGTTTCACAAGAGAAATCTTTCTGATCACTTCTTATCTTGACTTTAGTGACTGTCAGTGAAATGCAGAGCTGTATCTTAGTGTCAGGACTAAACACTCAGTTCAGATCAGAGGAAGTTCTCAACCACAGGAGGAGCTGATGATGATTAAAGGAGGAGCTGTAACTATATAATGAAGAGAAAGACTGTCAGAAACAGAAAATGGCTGATCAGTGTGATCTGTGTCTGCTGGGACTGATCATTCTCTCTTCACTTCTCACAGGTAAAGAAATCTGGATTTTCTCTAAAGACATTTAGTGGAATTAGTCTGGAAAGAGTTGATTTGAACATGCTCAGTTTATTCTTGTTGTGTCGTGTTTCATACAGATCATGTTTAATACATACTGTATTATTCCTGATACTGCCATCTGATGATGAACAATTATTTTCATATTTAAGAATGATTCAAACAGCTCTCTGATAAAGAAAAAAAAATTATTCTGGAAAGTGTGATGTTTGTGTTCAGTGAGGGAAAAAATACTGAATGATCTGCATCTTCTGCTTTTAATGTTGGTATGTTTTATATCTACATTTATTAATATATAAGAATGATCACTCAAATATATTGTGTTTCAGGTACCAGTGAAGTGAATGAAACTCATGTGTTCATCAGTTCTGGTGAAAATGTCCGTCTGTCCTGTAATAATGCTCTTTCTGACTGCAAATCAACTTCATGGACCTACTATAACAGATTCAGAGGTTCAGCAGCAGTTAAACTGATTGTTGGAGGGATAAAGAATAAAGACACAGAGAGACATGAGAGACTGAGTCTGGGGTCTGACTGCTCTCTGAACATCAAGAACGTCACAGAAGAATGATTCTGGATCTTACTTCTGCCGACAATATGTGAATGACAAACAACAAGGAACTGGTGCGAGTGTTTCTCTGCATGTTCTTCATGGTAAGTTTACAATTATGTAAAATTATGTATTTATTTATGTAAAAATCAGTTACAGTTGTGTGAAAAAGTGCTTGCCCCCTTGTCACAATCGGCTCAGTGCCACGACAAATGAGGGAGGCAACGAGAACGAAAGTGAATCAAAAAATGTTTATTAACAAAACTGAATTTACAAATCACAATAATTAACATTGAAAGCACTGCTAAGGAAAAGTAAATAACTAAGTAAGTAACGGAAAATAATAAACCTTCCAACATACCAAACAGGCCTGCAAACCTAAAGCCCCAAACAAACTAAAGCATAAAAAATCGAATAATCACAACAAAGCAACCCAAAAGTAACGGAAACCAGAGGGTAACAGAAGGGGGCAAATCAGAGAACCAAAAACTCTTATGTTGTATTCTGCAGGTGTTTCACATGATGAATACCTCATAAGTCCCGCTCCACAAGCAAAACGGGCCCATAGGACCGTCACACCCTTCCTGATTTTTTATTTTTTTGCATGTTTGTCACACTTTAATGTTACAGATCATCAAACAAATTTAAATATGAATTAAAGATAACACAAGTAAACACACCATGCAGTTTTTAAATGAAGGTTTTTATTATGAAGGGAAAACAAAATCCAAACCCACATGACCCTGTGTGAAAAAGTGCTTGCCCCCTAAACCTAATAACTGGTTTGGCCACCCTTAGCAGCAACAACTGCAATCAAGCATTTGCGATAATTTGCAATGAGTCTGTTACAGCGCTGTGGAGGAATTTTAGCCCTCTCATCTTTGCAGAATTGTTGTAATTCAGCCACATTGGAGGGTTTTCAAGCATGATCCGCCTTTTTAAGGTCATGCCACAGCATCTCAATTGGACTGAGGTCAGGACTTTGACTAGGCCACTCCAAAGTCTTCATTTTGTTTTTCTTCAGCCATTCAGAGGTGGACTTGCTGGTGTGTTTTGGATCATTGTCCTGCTGCAGAACCCAAGTTCACTTCAGCTTGAGGTCACGAACAGATGACCGGACATTGTCCTTCAGGATTTTTTGGTAGACGGCAGAATTCATGGTTCATTTATCACAGCAAGTCTTCCTGGTCCTGAAGCAGCAAAACAGCCCCAGACCATCACACTGTTGATATGATGCTCTTTTTCTGAAATGCTGTGTTACTTTTACGCCAGACATAATGGGACACACAACTTCCAAAAAGTTCAACTTTTGTCTCGTCAGTCCACAGAGTATTTTCCCAAAAGTCTTGGGGATCATCAAGATGTTTTCTGGCAAAACTGAGACAAGCCTTTATGTTCTTTTTGCTCAGCAGCGGTTTTCATCTTGAAACTCTGCCATGCAGGCCATTTTTGCCCAGTCTCTTTCTTATGGTGGAGTCATGAACACTGACCTTAACTGAGGCAAGTGAGGCCTGCAGTTCTTTGGATGTTGTTGTGGGGTCTTTTGTGACCTCTTGGATGAGTCGTCGCTGCGCTCTTGGGGTAATTTTGGTCGGCCGGCCACTCCTGGGAAGGTTCACCACTGTTCCATGTTTTCGTCATTTGTGGAAAATGGCTCTCACTGTGGTTCGCTGGAGTCCAAAGATTTAGAAATGGCTTTGTAACCTTTTCCAGACTGATAGATCTCAATTACTTTCTTTCTCATTTGTTTCTGAATTTCTTCTCAACATGATGTGCAGCTTTTGAGGACCTTTTGGTCTACTTCACTTTGTCAGGCAGGTCCTATTTAAGTGATTTCTTAATTGTGAACAGGTGTGGCAGTAATCCGGCCTAGGTGTGGCTAGAGAAACTGAACTCAGGTGTGATAAACCACAGTTAAGTTATGTTTTAACAGCGGGGGTGAAGCACTTTTTCACACAGGGCCATGTGGGTTTGGATTTTGTTTTCCCTTCATAATAAAAACTTCATGTTGTGTTTGCTTGTGTTATCTTTGATTCATATTTAAATTTGTTTGATGATCTGAAACATTAAAGTGTATGGAGTCCGGCACGTCACCTATAGGAGAAAAAAAAAACAATCTGTGCCGACGGTTTTGCAATCCGCTCCCTCATTTTATAAACAGTACCCAAATTTCAAATCCATGCACTCAGATTTTGCAAACCGTACCCTCAGTTTTTAAATCCATTCCCACAAATTCATAATCCGTGCGCACGCTTTCACAATCAGTTCCCACGGGTTTGCAAAAACTGTACTCACAGATTTGTGGCCCCGCCTCCAATCTTTGCCAGAAAATTCAACCAGGCCACCTATTTAGGTGCGGGATGCATAGGCTATTGTAAATAAATAAACTTTATTTTCCTGAACTTCCATTCAGAATTCATTTAAGAATTTCCATTATTTTTATCTTTTAAAGTCCATTTTGGGCAAAAAGCTTAGTATAATAAAATCACCAAAACAAGTCTTCATGTTAAGAATGAAATACTTGTCTTAAGTGCACTCATTTATAGTCATGAATTAAAAATAATTTATAAATAAATAGGCTACATTTAAAAAATAAATACAATAAATAATAATTGTTGTTGTTATTATTATTATTTGCCTATTGTTGCATTTAGGCTCCATGCATTTAGAAGAAGAAAAGAGGAACAAAAAAAATTAAAAGTCAGTCATAATACACAATGCCAGGTTTATTAGGCAATAATAATAAAGTGATAAGATTATCACAAATAAACAAGATTTTGACGCACATAATTCTTATTAAATTGTTGTATTCTGCTACCCGTTAAGAGAGAATCACTGCAGTTAATATAATTTGATGAATAATACACAATAAAACAAAAATTCATTAACACTTACCTGGCCCAGGTGAAAAAATACTATAGTAATTCATTGTAAATACTATAGTGTTTTTGAACCATATATAGTAAAGTACCTGAATTAATTTATTGTGGTAATTTTATAGTTGCTGTGATAATATAACAACTAGTAATATAAACAAATTACTTTACCCAATATTGTACTAAGTTTTCTACAACTTTAGGGTATTTTATTCTACAATATACACTACAGTTTACTGTAGTAAAAACTAAAGTATACTACAGTATTTATTACAGTTTATCAGTTCACTATAGTTAATACTACAGTATGCTGTAGCATTCATTAACAAAGTGTTGCAAATACTATAACATATACAGTATACTACAATTTACTATTGTATGGTTCAAAAACACTATAATATTTACTATAGTATTTTTTCACCTGGGGGAGTTTGCTGTTCTTCTTCTATAATGAATCTGTGAGTACAGTTTTTGCAAACCCGTGGGAAAGGATTGTGAAAGCATGCGCACGGATTATGAATTTGTGGGAACGGATTTAAAAACTGAAGGGTACAGTTTGCAAAATCTGAGCGCACGGGTTTGAAATTTGTGGGTACGGTTTATTAATCCGTGGGCACAATTTGTTAAACCGAGGGAACAGTTTAAGAATTCGTGAGCATGGTTAAATTTCTTTAAAAAAAATACATTTTTGCATTGAATTTATCTTTTGGTTTTTGGGGTAAAAATATTTCTTGGCATTATTTGTGAGATTCGCTCATCTGTTTTGCTTGAGAGAGGGTGGGGAAGAGGAGGGTCATTCTGGACTCTGTCTTTAATAAATAAACAATAAAGAAGCCAGAGCTTTTCAATCCCTTTTATATCTCCCGTGACATTTTGACGGATTACAGCCATCTGCAGCAGAATGTGTGTGTGAGCGCACAGATTTGAAATTTGTGGGTACAGTTTATTAATCCGTGGGAACGATTTGTTAAACCGATGGAACAGTTTAAGAATTCATGAGCACGGTTTATAAACTGAGGGAACGGATTGCAAAACCATCGGCATGGATTGTTTGTTTTTTTTCTCCTGTGTGACATACCGGGCTCTAAAAGTGTGACAAAAATACAAAAAAAAAATCAGCACTTTTTCACACCACTGTATTTGTCTTTAAACTTACATGATTATTGAAGCATCTGTGTTTTGTGTTTTGTGTTAAATTTCAGTGTCTCGATCATCATCATCATCTTCATCATCCTCACAGACTGAGATCAGTCCAGGTCGCTCTGTGACTCTCTCCTGTCAGTTGTATTCATATTTTGGATTCTCCTGTGATGTTTGGGTTCGTTCTGAGGGTCTTCAGCTGTTGTGGGTGAATCAGACTGGTGTTGATCTGAAGACAGACTCCAGATATCAGATATTATTCTCATCAGATCACTGTAACATCAATCTGACTACAACACTCCTGAATGAAGATGACAACAGAGAGTGGAGATGTCAGCTTACTCTCAGAAATCAACTCAAGGCCTCAGTCAGATACACGCTCAAGTATTCAGGTGAGAAAATGACTCGTGTTATGTCTGTAACTTTTGTTCCTTGAGAAGGGAACAGGACAGTGAATTGACAGTTTGGGGAACACCCTCAGCGTGCAAGTATCTGAAACATGTGAAACTAGACCAATCCTGGTCAGCTTCTAAAAGGTTGAAAAGGTATACGAAGGCATAGCAAAGGGATGCAGCATCTCAATCTCTTCTCAGGGAATAAGGGATACAGTCGTAACCCAAGGGAACTCACCTGCATCATCATGATAACATTTTGGGCAATGCAGTGCCCAAGGCGCCATGCCAAGTGTTGTCTGTCCTAGTGTGAAACTGTCCAGGCACAGCTTAGAATGCAGACTATAAAATCTCATGAAAGTATGCAGGGTAGCCAGCCGCATCACACAAGTCTTGCAAGAAGATCCCCAAGAGCAGAGCTTTAGAAGACACCATGCTTCTAGTTGAATAAGCTCTTACGGCTAGAGGTGAGGGCACACTGTACACCTGGCCAGCCAAAGAAATTGCCTCGACAATCCAGTTGCTGATTATTTGCTTGGAGGCCGGGGATCCCGAGGATCTGATTTCCTCCAGCGAGAAGATCTTTGAACATAAAACTGCAATTTTTAAAAATTAGCAATTTTAAAATCTATACGATGTTTAACAGGAAGCCAATGCAGTGATGACAGAACTGGGCTAATATGGTCATACTTGCTAGTTCTAGCTGCTGCATTTTGTGCGAGCTGTAGTTTATTTATCAAGCGGGAGGAACAACCATCCAGTAGAGCGTTACAGTAATCTAGCCTTGAGGTCATGAACGCATGAACTAACTGTTCTGCATTCTTCATTGAGAGCATATGTCGTAGTTTAGATATATTTTTAAGATGGAATAATGCGGTTTTACAGATGCTAGTAACATAGCCTTCAAATGAAAGATTGGTATCAAAGAGCACACCCAGGTTCCTTGCTGACGACGAAGACTTAACAGAGCAGCCATCAAGTGTTAGGCAGTATTAAGTGTAAAGTATTACACTTAATAACAAAGGTGAATTATGTCTGTCACATTCACTACACACGTCCCCCCAGAATTCACCATATCATAAAACCCAACAGTCAACAGGGAGGTGGGCGTATCAACCGTCCACAGCGACTGTGCTGTACCTAAGGTCGAGGAGACCCCACTGCAGCCAGTGTACCATCATTACACGGGTGAGGGGCATGGGGTGTGGGAGGCTTGGGTGTGATGGGAGCACGGGGTGGGGGCAGAGCAGGAGGCCGTCCGCGTCGTGGGGGCTGAGCCAGGTCAATAGGCCTGGCCACGTCCAAATGAGCCGGTTTAAGGTGGTCAATGGAGAGTCGCTCCGGTTTACCACCCCTGTCCACCACAAAGTGTTTGTCCCCTGTCTCCAGAACCCGGAATGGGCCCTCGTAGGGCGGGCGTAGCGGTCCCCTGTGGGCATTGTGGCGAATGAAGACATAGACAGCTTTTGAAGTCCAGCGGGGATGTGCGACTGAGGGAGGCCGTGACAGGAAGTAGGGACAGATGCAAAAAGCCTCGCATTATCCAGTAGAGTAGACCAGTGGGGAGTAGCAGACCAGGGAATCGTGGTGCTAGGGACAAAATCCCCTGGTACTCGCAGCGGCTGTCCATAAACAAGCTCCGCAGACGAGGACTGAAGGTCCTCCTTTGGTGCAGTCCTGATACCCAGCATCACCCACGGGAGCTTGTCGACCCAGTTGCTGTCTTTGAGGCTGGCACGCAGGGCAGCCTTCATCGATCTATGAAAACGTTCACAGAGTCCATTAGCCTGCGGGTGATATGCAGTCGTGCGGTGGAGTCTCACTCCGAGGCTCTGTGCGGCAGCGTCCCAAAGCTCGGACGTGAACTGCGTGCCTCGGTCAGAGGAAATGTCCGAAGGGGTGCCGAAGCGGGCAATCCAGGTGCCAATAAATGCCCGTGTCATCTCGACTGACGCCACCGATGTCAGTGGCACAGCCTCAGGCCAGCGGGTGGTCCTGTCAACCATGGTTAACAGATATGTAAAACCTTGAGAGGAGGGCAGAGGACCAACCAGGTCCACGTTTACGTGGTCAAAACGCCTCTCAGGAACCGGGAATGGTTCTAACAGGGCTTTAGTGTGGTGGTGTACTTTGGCCCGTTGGCACTCAACACAGGTGTTAGCCCAGTCCCTAACGTCCTTCTTGAGCCGTGCCACACAAACAAGCCTCTGTGAAGCTTTTGCACCTGGGTGGGAGAGACCATGGATGGCATCAAAAACTTGACGCCTCCACCCCGAGGGAACAATAGGCCGAGGACTACCTGTGGAGATGTCACACAGGAGCGTTGTGCCGGCATTGCCAAAAACCATGTCCTCGATCTGCAAGCCCTGTAGTCGAGGTTTTCAGATGTTGCACATCTGGGTCTGTTGTCTGAGTCGCGGCCATGCGGTTGTAATCCAAACCAAGATGGACTGCCCCTGCCACAGCCCGTGATAGGCAATCCGCCACGTGGTTGCTCTTACCGGCAACGTGCTGCAAGTCCGTGGTGAACTCTGAAATGTAAGACAGATGCCGTTGCTGGCGGGCGGACCACGGCTCAGCCACCTTGGCCATGGCAAAAGTCAGCGGCTTGTGGTCCACAAAAACAGTGAAGTGTCGGCCTTCCAGCAGTGAACGAAAGTGTCTAATGGCGAGGTAGAGACCCAGCAGCTCCCGGTCGAAAGTGCTGTACTTCCGCTCACAAGGGCGCAGCTGATGGCTAAAGAAAGCCAGTGGCTGCCAGGTCCCACCTACCCACTGCTCGTAAACAGCACCGACAGCATAATCAGAGGCATCTGAGGTGATGGCGATGGGGGCTGTAGGAGAAGGATGCGCCAGCATGGTGGCGTTCGCTAATGCTGCTTTAGTGGCATCAAAAGCCTTGACTCTGCTCTCAGTCCAGTCCACAGCGTGTTTACCTTTCAAGGCCTCGTGCAAGGGCCCCATGAGCTGAGCGGCTCGAGGGATGAAGCAGTGATAAAAATTCACCATGCCGAGGAACTCCTGCAGAGATTTGACAGTGAGTGGGCGTGGGAACTGGACGACTGCCTGCACCTTTGATAAGAGAGGAACTACCCCATCCTTAGTGACTCTGTGTCATAGGAAGTTGATGGTGGAGAGACCGAACTGGCACTTGGTGGGGTTGACAATTAGTCCATGGTGGCTAAGCCGCTCAAAAAGGGTTCGGAGGTGCGCCACTACTGAGCGCCGGCCCTGGCATTTCTCGAAACACTGAAACTGCATGGTGGACGGCATTTGTTAGCCTTGGTTCCAAACTTTCCATGATAGAAACACAATCCTGAGGGCTGTTGGGTGCCAGAAGACTGCTGCCGACAAGAAGTGGTCGCAGCAATGAGTGTGGAGTCGTCCTGCGTCACCGAAGAGATGTGCGTGGGAAAAAGCGCGGCCGCACAATGTCCCTGACCCTTATCAGCCTCTTCAGCTAGTCTACAACAGTCAGTGATTGTGGTATTGGCTAATGCAGCTCTCACTTGGGAAGGCAGCTGATGCAGGAAAAGCTGGATGAAAAGAAAATCAAGTCTGTGTTCGCCCAAAAGATCCAGCATATGGTCCATGAGCTCGGACGGTTTGCTGTCACCCAGTCCTTGAAGTGAGAAAAGCTTGCTGGCTCTCTCAGCGTCCGACAGTTCAAACGTTTTTAACAGGTGGGCTTTAAGTGCTGTATACTTCTCATTTCCGGGAGGATTTGTAAGAAGGCTCACCACTCTGGATGCTGTTGAATTTTCTGCCGTGAAGTTAAACCGTTCTCTTTGCTTTACCGTTCCATTCCGTTCTGAGCCAGCCGGGACGGATATGGTTTCATTTTCCACTGTGGGCTGATAACGGAGCTCTTCAGTCGTTGCCTTAGTAACGTAATAGTTTTTAAAATTGATATAGATTCAGGTCTCCCTACTGAGGTAGTGGAGACTATATTCTAGTCCAGAGCTCCCTCCATGAGGAGGTTATATCCCCTGAAGTGGAACGTGTTCTCTTTGTGGTGTAGAGGTCGTATGTTGGACCCTGCTAACTGCCCGGTTGGTACAGTTCTGGAGTTCCTTCAAGATAACTTCTCATCAGGGTTATCCCCATCCACTTTGAGGGTTTATGCGGCAGACATTTATTTCTTTAGATGGTGCTTCAGTTGGAAGACACCAATGGGTAACTCGCTTCCTCTGTTTTACTTTGTAAGGCCCGCCTAATGGGTCCAATGACGGTTTCCCACAGGACAGGGAAGGTTTAAGCGTGTATGTCTTTTCAGCGTCTCTATGAAGTTCACTTAATTTCACTCGTTTAATCTGACTCCAATTTCAAATGATTCTTACACTTAGGTTGTGTTTCCAATTAGAAATTCATCATTAGTTATGCATTAGTTTAGATATTTGATGATTCTGGATATTCCATATTTCAATTGTTCAGTCATTAGGGACCCGATGCCGCACAGAGATACTCGCCCCGGGATTTCGCGGTAAACTCACGGACATAAACTCGCCAGTCTGATCTTCGTCAGAGGGTGTAATAAGTTGGCTAATACCTTTAGTCGGTTGCCTACTGCTCACTCGAACAAAAGTGTATTTTAATTTAGCCACTTCCATACAACTTGCTAAATCAGTGGTAAACAGAAATCAAAAGGTCTTCAGATGAAGTGCCTACTGCTCCTTCATTCATGCGCCTTCAGTTTGTTTTACCCTGGACACAGATTTACGGTAGCATTAGCCTCCCATAATTTACTGGTAATAATGATATCAGGAGAATCCAGAGTAAATCAAATATAACATTTTATTTGTCAAGTAAAAATATATCATGTCAATTACATTACAATTAGACAATTAGAAGCCAATTCAGAAATGTTAAATGCATAACATCGATTACTCAAAGAAATGCATATATACACAGTGATGGGTGAATGTCCTCAGACATTCACCCATCTCTGTATGGGGGTTCTGGTTACAGAAGGTCCCCCATGACTGCTTTGCTCTTTACCTTTTATACCAGAACCAGAACAAAAGGGTTGTAAATATTTACTATACCAGCACCTGTTTTGGGGGGAGAGAAGTGGGTTTTCACAAAAGGCACCACCCAAAAGAGGACAGAATTTTCCTTAGTTTTCAATCTTCTTCATAATTCTAGTGACTGCTGTGAAATTGAGACCGTTTTACCAATCGCACTGAGACAAATTAAATGATACCAAACATGAAAAAGGAAAAACAATAGATACACAAGTTACATTATATGTTTTGAATAACTTTCAGTGACTTGAGGCAGGGGGAAGGAGAGTTGTGTGTGTGTGTGTGTGGGGGGGGGGGGGGGGGGGGCGTTGTCCTTTTGGAGTGGGGGCAAGGCGTTGTCCTTTTGGGGTTAGGGCAAGGCGTTGTCCATTGCTACTTCTTTGAGATCTTCTTTCCAGATTAAAGTTTTATTACTTTATTGCAGGACGCTTTATCTCAGTTTTTGTTTAGCAGGAAAATCAAGCCTTACAGATGGCCCCTGGCCCCTTGGGGCAAATTCAATGAGTCCCTTAGGGGCCACTTTTTAACATTTCCTGCTTCCGTATGTTGGGTGCATGCTTTCATATGCTCATTAGTCGATGGGTGCAGGAGTCTAGTCATCACCTGAAATAACAACATTAAGGCAGGTTGAACAGTAAGATGAAAGTACAGCAGAATGCATCTCTGTGGCACACAGTCCCTTTAGGTGTGTACTGTGCTGACTGGATGCTGCAGCAGCTGGACATGTCTGTGATACTCTTGGTCAGGTTTGCTTCCACCTGCACTTGGCTGTGGTGGTATTCTGTCTGTAGAATGACTGGTTGTACCAAGTCTTTTGTGTTGGTCAGCATGAGCAGAACGTGTCAGGAAAGTCTCATTACACTTTGCGGAAACATCTGTGTCCGCCCCAGGTTTAATTGATCCTGTGAGAAATCCTCGGTTACCTTCAAGTAGAAGGTCTGGTTTGCCGGGCAGGTCAAATTTCTATGGGTGAAGGATTCATTTAGCTGATGATGCTCCATTGCGTGCAGGACACCTGAACAACCTCTGAGTGACCATTCAATACTTGAACACTGATGAACTTAATGATATTGTAAGATGAGGAAAAGGGTTGTTGGAAAAAATAATAACACAAAATAAAACATGATGAACATGTCAAAAGTGCGAGTGGTAAAGAAGGTCTCCCTTTCAGAGTCCTATCTTTAGTGAGCAGGTCTCATTTAATCACCAGATTCTTCACTATGATAGTGGAATTTAGACTTGGTCTGGATGCATTAAAGGCAAGTAGCAAAGTGTCTAAATAACTAGTATATTTACCAGTGGTATAAATAATTAAATATATCACATACTTAAACATAGAAATACCCAATTTCATAATTACAATTATAAAACTGTCTGCAATAGTTGTTTTAACTGCACATCCTTGATGCAGAACTTAAGCTTCAATCAAGTCAATTAGAGAATGGAATTTACAGAAACGGAGATTTAAAATCTCTTGTTTAGCTTTTACAACCATCATCTGTGCATTTGATGCACAGGCTAAGTCACACTCAAGAATAGAGGTCTGGGAATTGAGTAACTGATTTATAGAAATGCCTGCATTTCAGTTCTAACTGTTTAGTTCAATTTGTCATTAGTCATATGTTGGAAACTAGGGGGCCCTCCTAGTTTGCAACAATGCCAAGGACTGGACATAATAAACATTTTGTCCAAAGAGACCAGTTACATTACTGAATAGATCTCATTTAGATTTTGAATTTGTAATTTGAATGATCAGAAATTCTATTAATTGATGTGTGACTAAAGCCATGCACATTTCCTGCATATTACAGTGTTTCCATTATACCTTAAAATTGATACAGTTAAAAAGGAAAAGAAATTACAACAATAATTTCCTTTGTCCTATATGTATGAAGGTGAATGATGTATGTTAGATTTGCGTTATGTGAATGCCAGGTAGAGATGTTGTGAGTTTGTAGTGTGTGTGGTCTGTATGTTTGTGTAGAAGATGGGTGGTGTCTATCCTACCATAATTTGTGTTGCATAATTTAGTTCCAGTTTTACACTGGGAGGCCATGTATCTATTAGTGTCATGAGATGGCCTCTTGAAGTTTCACCCCCATCTCCTGCGTGTGAAGTTGTATGTCATGGCTCAATACAGGTGGGACCAGAACCTTGTGGAATCTGGCCCTTAACATGGCAGCTGTTAATCCTGAAAAGGAAACAGACACACAGGAAAACACTTTATCTTGAACCTTCAAACAAATTATATTAAGATAGATGGTGCTATCTTAATTTTTCTTGAATGGTTTTATCCAGGCAGTTGTTGCAAATGGCTTTAATCTGTTAAGATTGTATGCCATTAGAAGAAAATTTGTTTTAGTTTACAGAGACATAGATCATTATTATGATTATGTTTCTGCAAAGAAAAGGCCAGATAAAACTGAATGTTAGTGGTCAGATCTGACTGCTGGCGTTTAAGCATGGTCAGAGAATCTTGCACCTTGAGTTGCTATCGCAGCTGTGCTTACACAGTCTGTTGTGTTGTGAGTTTTATCACACCCTGGGTCTCCTGGGGGAATCTCACACTAGTCAGATCTGTGATTAGGACACCAGATCACCTTTTGTGTTGCTGTGCTGTTTGTTTAGCAATTGGCTTTTATGGTGTCATTCAAATACTTGACCATTTGGACCTCTGTGGTCTGTAAAAACAGAAGAGTTTCTGCCTGATATTAACATTTCACACAACTTTAATTACATGTCCAGTAAAATAACTTCCCTGATCAGATCCCATATGATCCAGCGCCCTCAGAGAGGAGTTTGCTAACACTTTGTCCACTTTCTCTGTGGTTTTGTTGCAAAGGAAAATCAAAACTTGTACTTCCTCTTGTCACTGGGTTACAGATCAATAGAATTGAATTTTTTAATTCATGTTTTGATCTTGAATGGATTTAGCCTATTCAAGATATGACAATCAGGTTGATTGTTTTAGTTAATAAATACTGGGCATTGTACTTTTTCTCATTAAAGATTCTTGCACAGATAGGAGATAAAGAAGTTCTTTCCCATTAATTTGATTCCTTCCTTCCATTTTTCTTTCTTAACAGTTTAATGCAATTGTGAAGCACATTGTAGCCTTATGGCAATTCTATGCTCCTGTACATGGTGTAACTGCAGCTATATGGAAGATAGCTGAGTGTTCCACTTATGAGACTAACTAATTCAACATAGACACACATACAACTTGAAATTGTTGTACAATTTCAGTACTAGTTATTCCAACTTACACAAGACACATGGCCTAGAATGCATAGCATCTACAACCTTAAACCTAAGTGTGTCACGCATCACTTACAGTAAAGCAGTCATGTGTTTTAAAGAATAAACTCAACTAGTCTAGGTGCACATGTAGTAGCACAAACAACTAGAATGTGTGTTCTGTGAGAACAATGTGTCTAACACAATTACAAATTTGAATCCTTCCATTGATTCCTCATAGTTCTTTCAGCACCAATAGTGCTTCCAACTTCTGTCTACATTCTAGTTCCATCTTACTACATTCTAATTCCTTCTGCTCCTCTCCCAAAGTTCTTTCTTCTTCTAAACCATTGCTTGAATCATCATGAGATTAAAGGCCATCCCTGGCCATCATAATATAATATATCATGATGTGATCATAATATAAATTATATTATATTAAAATAGTATAAATTAAAAATAATTTTATTTGCTGGTATCAAGAGGGTCTTGGCTGAGTAATTTGTGAAGAGTGACTTGTTATCACCTCACTGATCTTTTAGAAGGCATTTGGCCCTGCAGCTACAGCTGTGATCGCATTGCTTTGTGTTCACAGCAACAGGCTAAACTGGAAACAGTTATAGACTTTGAGGCTGTGAATATTGGGTCAAATCATTTGCTCAATTTTAAGATTTTTGTGACTACAATATAGAATTGGACACAATTTTCTTATTTTTGGGCTAAGACATTCTCCTGAGAATCTATTTGGATATGAAAAGAAAGGTTGGACAAACACCCGTCTGATTTGAGAGCACAAAGATTAATTGTTGGTCTGTTTGTTTTTTTTCAGTTTCTTTTGAGACACTGAACAACATACAAAAGTGCAGTAATGTTTTAAAGATTGAACTAAGACCAAGGTAAAAGATGTTTTATAAGACTGAGTGCTTAACCAGTGCTGTTTACACCATTTGTGACATCAGTCGTAAACTTTCTTAGCACCTCTTGAAATTTCTTTTATGAAACAAAGACAAGCTGGGCATGTCCTCTGAATGGGTGAAACCCTCAGGCTTGGTTACAAGTCTCTCAGTAATATCATAATTATCATTATGCACATCAGTTTTAACATTTGGTGTATTTTCCCAATTGCAGTCTCTCCAGGACTTCTGCATGGCAGCAGTTCTCCAGGACTGAGACAGAATTATGCCAAAATCTTTTCTTTTGAAAACTTTTTAGTTTTACAAATTGTTTTGTCCAGCTTTATATTCCACACACAAAGGATTTCAGTGAGATTTTTCTCCCTTGTTATCTTTTGGCTTATCCAACAAGATTTTTTTCACAACGTGACCATTTGCTTATTTTCAGTATTGCAACGTCGTTGCAGCAAGGCATAAAATGTAGCTGGGCATTCTTTTCAGAATTTAGGTTTAAAAGCCTTCATAAAATTCAATAAAATTCATAAAATTTGGATGATGTTATTCCAATTTAAGGTTAATCTCTTGTTGCGTGGGCAAACAAGGAGATCTTTGAGTTACAGCAAGGGATATCATTTCTCCTCTACGCTGCTGCTATCATGTCCCTGATAACATGTGGTTGTCTAATTCTCCAGCCCCACTGGATTTCGGTCTCCGGTCTTAAATCTATGGGTATGCCGACCCATTCTACGAATGTGTAGGATGCCATTATCTTTCCCTCAACACTTCTAAAAGGCAAATAAGAATGGACTTACCACAGCTGAAGAAAGAGAAGATGATCAAGCCTCTTACTTGTTGCAAATCCCAATTTTCCACTGAAAAGACACTCGCCAACAGGATATGGGAGATCACGGAGGGAACGTCACCACTTTGTAAGGCCCGCCTAATGGGTCCAATGACGGTTTCCCACAGGACAGGGAAGGTTTAAGCGTGTATGTCTTTTCAGCGTCTCTATGAAGTTCACTTAATTTCACTCGTTTAATCTGACTCCAATTTCAAATGATTCTTACACTTAGGTTGTGTTTCCAATTAGAAATTCATCATTAGTTATGCATTAGTTTAGATATTTGATGATTCTGGATATTCCATATTTCAATTGTTCAGTCATTAGGGACCCGATGCCGCACAGAGATACTCGCCCCGGGATTTCGCGGTAAACTCACGGACATAAACTCGCCAGTCTGATCTTCGTCAGAGGGTGTAATAAGTTGGCTAATACCTTTAGTTCGGTTGCCTACTGCTCACTCGAACAAAAGTGTATTTTAATTTAGCCACTTCCATACAACTTGCTAAATCAGTGGTAAACAGAAATCAAAAGGTCTTCAGATGAAGTGCCTACTGCTCCTTCATTCATGCGCCTTCAGTTTGTTTTACCCTGGACACAGATTTACGGTAGCATTAGCCTCCCATAATTTACTGGTAATAATGATATCAGGAGAATCCAGAGTAAATCAAATATAACATTTTATTTGTCAAGTAAAAATATATCATGTCAATTACATTACAATTAGACAATTAGAAGCCAATTCAGAAATGTTAAATGCATAACATCGATTACTCAAAGAAATGCATATATACACAGTGATGGGTGAATGTCCTCAGACATTCACCCATCTCTGTATGGGGGTTCTGGTTACAGAAGGTCCCCCATGACTGCTTTGCTCTTTACCTTTTATACCAGAACCAGAACAAAAGGGTTGTAAATATTTACTATACCAGCACCTGTTTTGGGGGAGAGAAGTGGGTTTTCACAAAAGGCACCACCCAAAAGAGGACAGAATTTTCCTTAGTTTTCAATCTTCTTCATAATTCTAGTGACTGCTGTGAAATTGAGACCGTTTTACCAATCGCACTGAGACAAATTAAATGATACCAAACATGAAAAAGGAAAAACAATAGATACACAAGTTACATTATATGTTTTGAATAACTTTCAGTGACTTGAGGCAGGGGGAAGGAGAGTTTGTGTGTGTGTGTGAGGGGGGGGGGCGTTGTCCTTTTGGAGTGGGGGCAAGGCGTTGTCCTTTTGGGGTTAGGGCAAGGCGTTGTCCATTGCTACTTCTTTGAGATCTTCTTTCCAGATTAAAGTTTTATTACTTTATTGCAGGACGCTTTATCTCAGTTTTTGTTTAGCAGGAAAATCAAGCCTTACAACTTTGAGGCTAAGACCTGCGGCACGTCAGAGAGTTCCAACATGGAACTTGGCCATAGTTTTGGAAGGCCTGTCCATGGATCCGTTCGAGCCCATCGAAGAGGTTCCTGAGAAATTTCTCACTCTCAAGACTGTTTCTTTTTGCTATTTCATCTCTTAAGAGAACTGGAGACCTTCAAGCTCCATTGGTCTCTCCTTCTTGCTTGGACTTCACTCCAGGCATGGTTAAAGCCTTATTGTTTCCTCGGGAAGGCTATATTACTAAGGTTCCCACTAATGTGGCGGACCCTATTATGCTGCAGGCTTTTTGTCCTCCATTCCAAGATCCAGACCAGGAGAAACTCAATTTGCTCTGTCCTGTCAGGGCCTTAGATGCTTACATCTACAGAGCTGCCCTGTGGCATAAATCTGATCAGTTTTTTGTGTTTCGGTCCCCACGTAAAGGGCACCCTGCATCTAAGCAAAATTAAGTAAGTGGATAGTTGAGGCTTCCCTACGAGTCGACCGACCAACCTTCACCTCCTATGGTCCGAGCCCACTCTACTCGGACTATGGCTGCCTCTTTTTCTTTGCTTTTGGGAGTCTCCCTCCAGGAAATGTGTGATGCGGCAGGATGGTCCTTGCCGTACATGTTCGTTAGGTTTTATAACCTGGACCTGGCCTCGGTCATGAGTGCTCATGTCTTTGTCCTTCTTCCCAATGCCCAAGAGATTAAGTCACAAATGTCACTCTGTGGTCACTAATGCTGCCATGGAGCAGCCAATGGCGCGGACAGTCTCCTTAGTGATACAGAGAGACAGGTCTGCAGCCTGACACCGCTCCTGAATATCGCCGGGCTTGACCCTCTCGCTCACATCTATGTCCCTTAATAGGTCGGCCTGGTATGATGGCCATAGTGTGCAGGCATGCACCAGCCTGACCCACCACCATATGTGACCCTAGACCAAAAAAACAGTTGTAAGTTGCATGGGTATATTTGTAGCAATAGCCAACAATACATTGTATGAGTCAAAATTACAGATTTTTTTTTTATGCCAAAAATCATGACGATATTAAGTAAAGATTTATTTTAAAAAGTGTTCTACAAAACGATACCTACCTTTTGATTCTCCTTGCTATAGTTTGGGAGTTATGAGTCTTTACTTTTGTGTATGTCACTTCAGGGCTTAATGGGTTTTAAAAGGAAATTTTCTCAACATTTTGATTTATTTATTTGTTTTGCACCCTCAGATTCCAGATTTTCAAATAGTTGTATCTCGGCCAAATTTTGTCCTTTCCTAACAAACCATACATCAATAGAAAACTTATTTATTCATCTTTAAGAAGTATAAATCTCCACTTTAAAAAAAATACCCTTATAACTGGTTTTGTGGTCCAGGGTCACATATATGCTTTTCCCACCAAAGCAGATGTTTTACAGCAGGTTTCGGTTGGAAGCGTCTGGACTTTAAGGGATGATGCAGTGTTGGATGAGAGATAGCAGGCCAAAGCTCCTCAACCCGCAGCATTGTTCCATAACTGTTCTCTTTAGTGCCATAATGCCATTATATTAAGTCACAGAGGTGGGGGAAATATGGGAAGAGAATGGTCTTTTCCACAATTTACATAACTTATGTTAATCAGGAAAGAATGGTAAGTCCAGACATATAGGTTGTGCTCTACACTGCAGGAAGCACTCATCCAGCTTGCTTTTTTTCAGCGCTTCCCGCGGGGCCTGTCGATATATTTAATTTATCCACGCAGCGAGAGTGACAACCTCCACAAGCTCCTAATAAGTGGCGGCATGAAGTGGCGAGTCTTAAAATTCCCCCATATAGCAATTGCTGAAGAAGCTGACGCTACTGTGTGCCGGCATCTCGTTATAGCTTACGTGTATGCCGTCACATGCCACATCACTGAGTATGTCATGATGCAGTACCAATCAGGATTGGTCTAGATTCACATGTGCTTCAGACGCTTGTGTTCCCAAAAGTGTAGTCATGACAATGCAGTGCAAGTTCCCTCGAACTATTGCTAGTCTAAATCATGATGTTAATGTCTTACAGATGAAGCATCTGAACATTCATCTTCTGCAATGGATTCAACAACACTGATTCCAGTCAGCAGCTCAAACTCTGAGAAGAAATCAAGCCAAACTACAGCAGCAGCTCCTACACAAGGTTCATGATCACATGATCACTGTCACACATCATCAGTCTCTCACTTTTGCGGTTTACACCAGCTCTTACAGGACACACTCATTTCTGGAATTAGTATCTAAATGAACTGAATCTTCATCTGATCACAAGCTTTGACTCGAGACATGTTTCATTTGTAATCCACATCACATTCTCATTTCACATTCTCTCACACATCACCAACAATCCAGAAACATGAAAACTAATGTTATGTGAAAAGTAACTCTAATAATGTCAAAGAGGCATAATTTTCATTGAGACAGTCCTAAAAAGTTATATAGAGAAAATGAGCTCAGAAGACAACAGTATTAATATTGCTGTGTTTCAGTGTTCATGCTGTTGCTCGATCAGTTGTTCTGTACAGTGCAATTGACTGTTTTTGTTGGTGGAAACTTTAATATAATAAACACTTTTTAGCTACAGATCTATGAATTGATAACAGTAGGACGATCACAGCTGTGATAAAGTTACTGAAATTTCTATAAAATCCTCATCACAAATTTTCAAGTATCAGTTTTTAAATAAGGATAATTATACTATTAAATGTGTCAATTAATTTTATTTGTAGTTGTTTTTATATATTTATTTAAACACAGTAATTCTGAAAGTGTCTCTCTATAGTCTCTCTCTCAGTGATTGTGATTGTTGTCGCTTCATTCGCTGTTCTCCTTCCTGCTCTTATTCTCTGGATGATTCGCAGAAAAAGAGACGGTGAGTTTTTACAGTTTCTCATATTTTATAACAGACAAAAAGTCCAAAACATCTGATAAAATAAACATGTAATTTAGACAGCATTGCTCTAAGTGAAGAGAAATCAGCGAGTTCACAAAGTAATTCTACAGCACTAAAATTCCTCCAAATATTATGTGTTTGAGACTGTATTGTGCATTTGGTTTGTGTGTTTGATCATCAATATTCTCTTGACGTTATGTTTCAGATAACAGAAGAGGAACTGGTGACTCTGAGGTGAGTATTGTAGGTCGATCCATGAGTTATTAGTGTTTATAAGCTCTGATCCTGAAATGTCAGACTCATATTCGTTGGTTCCATCATTTTTATTCTTATCTGTGACTTCAGAAACAGTACAAATACACTAACTGGTCCATTATATAATCTTTTCAATCATTTCTGAATATTTGTGTATATTTGACCCTGTTGTACTTTTTTCATATTTCCATTGGTGTTTAGGAGCAGACAGATGATCATGTGACTTATTCTGAGGTCACTGCGTACAGTAAAAACCAAGACCAAAAGAAGAAGGTGAGAAACACTTCCTTGATGTTGTCCAGCTTCTCTCAGCATGATAGTTTGTGTTTTCTTCTGAATTTGTGTCATGAATTGAGCTCAAACATCATGCTGTAATAATTGTGTGTTGAAACAATAACTGTGATGTTCATTCAGGTTCGCTGTGATGATAAAGTGACTTCTGCTTCCATCAGAGGAGCAAAAGCTGGATCTCAGGAAAACTGCAGTGAACTTTATGCCTCTGTGAACAAGAACCATCACAAATCAGTCAAATAATGACACAAAAACCACATGAGCAGAAGAATATGAATCTAATAGAACTGAGTCCTAATGGTGTCATTCAGTGCCATTATAAATACTTTCAATGTCTTTTACATGTTCACAAACAAACCCAAGTGATTCTCTGATTTATTTGTAGTTATTGCTTATTTTTCTCAGTTCAGCATGTTTTGTGTATAGTTTCTGTCTGCTTGTTGATCAGTTAATGCTAGTGTCTTTATTATTCATTCAGAGCTGCAGGTTTGGACAAAGTCTAGAAAATGACACTTTTACTCTCTTACATCATTCTCATCAAATCATGTTTTCTCCAGCAGTTAATTAACTGTCAGCTTGCACTAATTATGAGAACAGACAAAGCTATTTGATGTATTTTTGATGTATTTGATGTATTTTTGATGGAAGCGTTCATCACAATATATTTTTGTCGATAATAAAATAGTCAATGTCAAACATGTATTTGTGGTGAAATATATTTTCCATCATTACACATATTTTCTTGAGCAGACTCTGTAGAGACACAAAAACCTCTGTTCACACTTCCAAAAATAAACCATGGTTAACATAAAAAACATGCTCACAAATCAACCATGGGTTTGCTACACTAACCATAGTTTAACCATGGTATTTTTTTAATAAAAAAACAAAACATGGTTATTACGTTTTACTATCATAAACCATGTTTAATTTTCATAAGGGACTGGTCCTCAACCAGGGGTCCAGGGAAACTCAGAACATCAGTGGAGAAAGACATATTGTTCATCATAACATCGTAATATACATCATACACCCGCTATATTGCTAAATCTACATGATTTTTCATATCTTTTCATATCTTCTCTCAAGACTCCTCTACTCACTGTTAATGATATGCTAAAGCCTGCCCACATTGAGGTGATTGGTTACAAGATTTTAACATTAAAAACTTGATTTTCACCACAGGGGGTCTTTAAATATGCAAATGAAAGTTTGGATTTCTCCATGTCTAAACAGTCTGGTCAAACTAACACACTTTTTCTTTTGTCCTCTTTGTGTTCTGGCTTTGAGATCTGGTGTTTTCAGAACTGTTTGCGTGATCTTTAGTCTAGTTTCACAGTTTAGATATGCTTTCTGTGGTATTTTCAGAGGTGTGATCTCACTGTTGAGGTCTGGAAACATGTCACTGCTGAGTGTGAGAGCTCAGTTAGTTTGACCACACAGATTATTAAAGAAACACGCTTAAAGAAAGAAAAGGAAATGAGATCTGAGATCATCTCTGAACTCAGACTGATGGGTGTGAATTTTCACACTTTTGGGGAGCGTTTACACAACACCATTTGCAACTTGTGCACAATGTTTTGATCATTCATTTACATGAAAATTTGAATAAATGGTTTAAAGGTCCAAGTTTTTGAAAAGGATACCTTTATTGTTCTCCCTGTAAACAACAAAACCAAACATGAATTTGTGTAAACGGTGACATCATGAACATACATATGATGTTTTCAGTTTATATGTGTATAGTGTTTCTTTACAAAGTAACATTGCCAACACTTCTCTCACAGCATAATGCAAAGAATGCAAAGATTTAGTACATCATGTCAGTTCCTCTGGTCCTCTGACCCTGTTTCTTCTTGCAAAAATAACATTAAGCACTTAAGGTCTGCTGTCTTTCCTCATGCTGTCATGCCAGCTCTTTTTTTAAAGTTATAAATACTGTTTGTTCAGATGTTGTTCTGTATCTGTAAATTTGAGTCTAAGCACTAGAACGGTTCCTTGACAGTCTAAAACATGCAACAATTACTCCAATTATAAAGATGTCAAATTCAGATACATCTATCCTAACCAGTTTTAGACCAACATTTAATCTATACCTTTTATGTTCAAAATCTTGGAGAGGTATTAGCTCACATTACCAGTACCACATTTGTGACCCTGGAGCACAAAACCCGACATAAGTCACATGGGTACATTTGTAGCAATAGCCAACAATACATTGTATGGGTCAAAATTATCGATTTTTCTTTTATGCAAAAAATCATTAGGACACTTAAGTAAATATCATCTTCCATGAAGATATTTTGTAAATTTCCTACCATGAATATATCCCAAAAATTATTTTTGTGAGTGGATATGCATTGCTAAGGACTTCATTTAGACAACTTTAAAGCTGATTTTCTCAATATTTTCTTTTTTTTTTCATCCTTAGATTCCAGATTTTAAAATAGTTGTATGGGGCAAATATTGTCCTATCCTAACAAACCATACATCAATGGAAAGCAGATGATCAGATGATCTATAAATCTCAGTTTCAAAAAACAGACCCTTATGACTGGTTCTCTTTCGAAAGGGAACTCACACTGCGTCAAAGTGCTATGGGGAACGCCTCCGCGTGAACCGGTGTCTGAAACACTATCAAATCACGGTAATCGTATTGGCTGGCGACAGCCTATGACATCACTACTAGTGCAACCTGAACGCACTTAAGGGGCACCTAGAGAACAAGTCATCCTCTTTCGTCTTTCATTTTCTTTGAAACACTGTTAATGTAAGAATGGCTTGTTTAACCAAACGTTTCAAGCGGTGGCACATCTGTGTCATAGATATTTGATACTTGATGACAATCTTGACTTGCGCGTCCTTTGTTAGAGCATGTATGCTCAGTGCTTGAGAGTTACTGTGGCATGCGCTGTGATCGTTTCCTGCTGAGGAAGCTCCATTCTCGTGTCTCTCTTCTCAAAGGAAGAGGGACAGTCTTTTGTGCTTGATAACGCACAGAAGAAGTTCGCTGAAGTGTTTGTGAAGGTGTTTTTTTTTCTCATGCTTCAGTGGCTGATGAGAGTGTTTTGCTGATTGAGGATGCGTCATCTCTTACATGATCAGCAGACAGTGCTCTATATAAGTTTTGAGTGATATGTGGGTTTGTGTTCAAGCTTTTGAAATCTAAACACACATTACTTGTGCGTTGTTTGTTTGGGCGAGGAGCGCACGTTCAGCTCTTGAGAGGGCTGTTTACTTGCACTATCAGCATTTCCCATAGGCAACCCCAGTCTGTGTTATCAATCTGCTGCTGGTTGTGTGAGATTAGAGATATGTTGATGCCCCCATTAAATGAGATGTTTGCGAGCTATCTCGTGGCTGCAGATTTGCCTTGTACAACATTAGGAAGATTAGACCATTCCTATGGGAGGATTCCACACAAATTCTTGTCCAAGCTCTTGTTCTATCCAGACTGGACTATTGTAATGCTCTCTTGGCTGGCCTTCCAGCATGCACTGTCAAGCCTCTACAACTGATCCAGAATGCTGCATCAAGACTTGTCTTTAAGGAACCGAAGAGAGCGCATGACACACCTCTCTTCATAAGTCTGCATTGGCTGCCAATAGCTGCTCACATTCCAATTCAAGGCTCTGATATTTGCCTACAGAACAACCACTGGCTCTGCACCACTAAACTTAAACTCACTATTTCAGACTTATGCACTCTCCAGAAGCTTGCATTCTGCAAATAAACGGCGCCTTGTGGTGCCATCCCAAAGGGGCACAAAATCCCTTCTCCGGGTCTGTTCCTGGCTGGTGGAATGACCTGCTACACTCTATCCGAGCAGCTGAGTCCTTAGCCATTTTCAAAAAACTTTTTCATCAACACTTGACCCAGTAATAGTAGCACTTACTTTTTATTTATCTATCTTTTGTTCAATTTCTACTCTTTTAATAATCTATTTGTGTATTTAAAAAATCCCTTGCTATGAGCACTTTACTGATTAAACTGTGACTTGACTCTGCACTTACATACTGTTGTACTCGTGTTGATTTGATTGCTTCTACTATTCTCATTTGTAAGTCGCTTTGGAGAAAAGCATCTGCTAAATGATTAAATGTAAACGTAAATGTGTCACGCACTATGTTTGAGCTTCAGCAAGAACCAATGAGGTTCATATATATTGTAATAACTGGCAGCACTTCTGGCGGGCTCCAGCATCCACTAGAGCATCCCTGGTCAGTTGATGGACTGTGCTCAGGCGCTCCTTCAATCGCCTGAAGTACTCCAGTTCTAGCCCACCAGCAATCTCAGGCTCAGGGGGTGACCCGAACACCAAGTCCACCGGCATGCGGAGCCCCCTCCCAAACATCAGCGCCGCCAGTGTGCACTGGCTCAACTCTTGCACTGCTGTCCTATACACCCACAGGACCAGGGGCAGAGTCTGGTGCTGGTTCCAGTCTCTCTGGTGCTGACTGGTCAAGATGGCAAGTTGGGTGGCCAGGGTGCGGTGGAACCGCTCAACCAGTCCATCGCTTTGAGGGTGGAGGGGAGTGGTTCTTGTCTTCACCCCCAATCGCTGGCACACCTCACTGAACAATCAAAGTTCCTCACTGGTTCTCAAAGTTCTGCCCCTGGTCACTATGAAGTTTGTCCAGCACTCCGAACCGGGCGAACGTTTCGTCCACTAGCAGCTGCGCTGACGTGGAAGCACTGATCTGACACCGCATACGCCTCTGGCCACTTCGTAAAATAGTCTTCATTGCGATTGCGTCCCTTCTGCGCCAGAACAAAACGTTTGCCGGCCTCCGTGATGGGGAATGGATCCAAAATGTCCACCCCAATCCTCTCCATGGGAGCCTTGACTAGGTACTGCTGCAACGGCGCATGAGAGCGTTGGCTGGGTCCCTTCTGCGCCATGCAAACATCGCAGTAGTGAATGTGTAGCTCTGCATCTGCCAACATCCAGGCCAGTAGAAACGCTGCCGCAGCCACCGCACTGTCTTGGAGTTTCCGAAGTGGCTGGCTCCAGCTGCCCTATGAACCCAATGGAGGACCTCCACCGCTGGTTGGACCCAGCTGACCTCCTCCTCCGACCGGGCCCCTTCCACCTCCTGTTTGGCTGCTCTCGTCAGCTGACGTTGGAGCAAAGATCGACCTGTCGCCGGCCCAGCCTGTAGCACCTCCTCAGCTCGCTCAGCCTCTCTCAGCGCCTCACTCAGATCACAGGGTGACAATAGGCAGACATGTTGGCGGAGCTGCTCATGCGTAAGGCCCCGCTGGAAAGCGTGGAGGCTCAGCTCTTCCCTCGCTGCGGCCGGGAAGGTAGGGTAGCCCTTCCGGGCGAAAACTCGGATGTCGGCGACGAAGGTGCCCACGCTCTCTTCTTCACATCGATGTCGGTTAGTCAGCTTCTCCCTGCTCTGTTCTGCGGAGGTTCTCTGCCCAAAGCGACGGTTGAGAGCAGCGGTGAGGGTCTGGAGATGACGCCGCTCTTCAGGAGACAGATCAATGAGGAACTGGAGCGCAGGACCCTCCAAGGTGTGGGCCAAGTAAGTCGCTGTCTCCTCGTGGCTTCACCCATCGTGGAGAGCAGCCAGATTGACCTGTGCCAGGTAGGACTCCAGGGCGTCAACCCATTGTATCGTGGCAGCTTAGCGCGCAATCGTACAAGGAAGCCCAGCCGGCCATGGATTTGGAGTGTTGGTGTGATGGCCGGTGGTTCGTTCTGCCCAAGACTAGGAGAGCGGTACACTTCCCAGGGAACGCTGGAGCCATCAGGCCGCTGCAAGAGCCCTACTCCTCCACGTTGTCTTGTTCGTCAGACGTTCTAGCATGATGCGGTTCTCTTGAAAGGCAACCTCTAACTCGCCTATACTTTGCTCCATACTGGCGTCTTCTAAATGACCACAATCCCACTTCTGACACCATTGTAACTGGCAGTTCTTTAGTAAAGCGTGGGACTAACAGGAGGTATATTATGCTAGTATACTTGTACTATGCAAAACACTAGTACGAGCACTCGTGTCCCATACACCACACGACCATGAGTGTCTCTATAGGCAAAACAAAACAGCAGGGGGCAGAACTGCCTTTTCATCTCTTTATTCTGAATACAGAATAAGAACTAGTGATGTCCGGTTCTTTTTAACCGGTTCTTTTCAGTGAACCGGTTGAACCAGTTCACCAAATCAGTCTGAATCGTTCCAAACAGTTCGCATATCCAGTTAGCAAACACGAATCCACAAAAGTTATTCACTTTTTGACGTGCCTGACACTACCTCTCCAAAATAAACCAACATCCCGGAGTTATTCGGTTACTTCAACAGTACAGTGACTTAACCTGCTGTGAAGAGAGAACTGATGATGATGAGCACAAGCAGCAGAGCAGCTGATATGAGTGCGCATGCGCGGCACACACAAACGAACATACACGGCCTGTCACCGTTCTCGTTCTCGAGTCAAGAACCGGTTGCAACGGTTTTCGGATCATCGGTACACAACCAAGAACCGCTTCTTTCGGACATGTCTGATTTAAGAACCGGTGAGCTGATGATACTGCGCATGCGTTTAACTTTTCAAGAGAACGAAAAGCGCGTTAGTCAAGTTTTGTTGAACATCGGACAGTGTGATAATATAAAACATACTGGAAATATGTTTATGACTTAATTCAAAATACAAAAAAATTTTTTTGTGCTTTTCCAAATACACCATAGCAGATTGATAGCATATACTGTACATAATACTGTACATAATAAACTACATGCCAACGTGAACATAATATTTTGTACATAGATCAAACTTATGTTCAGAAATAGTTCTACAAATTTATTTTTCTATGTTATTTAAAAAGCAATATAGTGAAAGTTGTGGTGATATAAAGATAACTACAGCGAGAGCAAACAAGCGACTCTTTTGAATCGCTCTCGCGGTTCTCGAATCTCAATCTCGTTCTCGAGTAGAACCGGTTGCAACGGTTTTCGGATCATCAGTACACAACCGAGAACCGCTTCTTTCGGACGTGTCTGATTTGAGAACCGGTGAGCTGATGATACTGCGCATGCGTGATTCAGCGTGTGATCTGAAGCTACCGAACAGTAACATCACAGCACCGGTTAACTAGGACAACTGATGCGAGAGGACTCGAATGAGGGGCCAATTCTGGCGAAACGTAAGTTTATTTAATTACAAATAAATCGTAATGTAAGAGGATCATCGTTTCTGCTCTGATGAAGACAAATTTATTCACTTTATAACTGTAAAACTTTGTTTGCACATCACTGCCTGTATATGTCATGTGTTTGGATGCTTTAGATGCAAAACTAAATTTGTAAGAAACGCTTCAGATTATGTTTTAGTTGACTGATGTTATGATTACTGACTTTATTTGAATGTGTTAAGTTTTTTCATCGCGGATGACGTCATTACGGTGGAGCGTAAAAGAACCGGTGAACCGTTTTTTTCAACTGGTTTATTGAATCGAACTGCCCGAAAGAACCGGTTCGCGGAAAAGAACCGAACTTCCCATCACTAATAAGAACTATATAGACATGGCCAGATCGCCAAGTCCCTCCCATACACATCTCTTTCCATGATGGTGAGAGCCACACTTTTTATATAACCAGGTGGTAAATGAACCAAACCCGCCCAAAGTAACTTTAACATAAACACACATAACTTTGCAAAAACCCAACCATCTTGCTTACATAATGCATAAATCAACTCAAAACAAACAAATACCCATAATGCAACCAGCTGCTGGTATTGAATGCTGCGTCATACAATACATATAAACTACTTTTGCAAACTAGTCCTAGGTTTTTTGCTTAATCTGAATAAAACCAATGCAGTACAATTCTCTGGACCCTCTAGATTAATAATTATCAAAAGAGCTGAACTTTTTTTTTTTTTTTATTGGGATGAATATAATAGGATCATTTTAAATTGTGGCCTTGATCAAGTGTACCAAAAATTCCTCAAGGAAAGCTCAGATCATCTTAAAAATTAGAACTTGTGACATATGCCTCTAAACAAGCATGCAAAATTTCAGTCAGATCAGACAAAATGAAAAGTGACAATGTTCCTATTATTATAATAGCATATATACTGAAATTTCCATTAAACCACCAGGTGGCAGCAAATGACCACTCATTGGCTCATTCTGCTCAGCATTATTGCTTATTTCAAGGGTTTAATCATTTGAAGTCATATTTAAAATCTATAAATCATTATAATAATTGTACAAATCACATTTTGTCCAGGTTTTCCTCTACATTTATTTATTTGAGGTATGTTTCTGTAATATCACATTGTGGTTACCTGAAAATGATGTTTTATAAGCCTGTAACTCCTAAAGGAAGCTTCTACATATGCTTCTAAACAAGCATGCAAAATTTCAGTCAGATCAGGCAAAATGTGCATCTATAACAGTTAAAAAGGTGAAAAATGATCCTGTAATTATAATGGCATATTTCTTGAAAAGTATATATTAACAAAATGTGTGTGTTTGTAAGAATGTTTCATGGCGTTACCACAGAAAATGTGCTTTGAAACCAAAACCAATACTCTTTTAAAATGAAAGTGAGCCAATGAATGGTACTCTGCTGCCACCTGCTGGTTAAAATAGTAATTTGTCATACTACTCACTAATACTGTTCTATAAAATTCACATTTAAACTAAATAAAATTACTATTCTAACATTTTTGTGTCAAAATTCATCAATTCCATTAAAGTATTAGTTTTTAAGTATTAGTATATCAGTTGTGCTGCATTATGAGTAAAATGAAACCTGAATATGGTGTTATACTGATGAGATTTGCAGAAAACATAGTAACCCATCATATATTTCAAATATTGTGTTTGTCTGTGTGTGTGTGCTAAGTATGCTCGGTGTGTATCAAGTGTTACTGTTTAAGCCTTTTCATTCTCTGTGTTTTAGCATATTCTTTTTCAGGCATATTTTATGGTTTCAGCCCTACATTTCAGGTCAACATAAACCCAAACACATAAATGGCGTAAAGGCCTTAAATGCTTGAACCCCAATAACTGCTGCTCACAGCTATATTTTTAAAGATTTTTTCCCCTCCAAAATCTTTTTTTGTGTGCTCTATTGCACCCATACATGACATTCTTAAAATAAGTAGGCCTACCAGTTAAGTTTTCTTAAGTATAATACAAAAAACTGTTGGAATAGTTAATTGCCTAAATTATTACATTATTTGCTAACTGCATTCTTTAAATTGTAATGTTGACATGCATTCTCTGTAAAGCTGCTTTGAAATGATATGTATCATGAAAAGCGCTATACAAATAAATGTGAATTGAAAATGTGAATTGAATAATCTAATCTAATGAACAAGTAGGCTACTAGTATCTTCAAAAAGGTCTTCAAAAAACTAAGCACTAATAGCACATTTAAGTACAAGTACTTAATGGAATAGATGCTAGAATCTAAAAATAAGTACTAATAGCATTAAAATAGATACTAGTTTTAAGGATTGAATGTTCAAATGACTTTACATAAGATGTGAACATTTACTTCATGCCTCACAATATTTGCCCAAACAGGCAATATTTTTAGTTCTTGTTTGTGGGTGTGTACCCACTGAGCAAATTAGGTCCAGAAGACGTCTTTTTGAGGTCTTGTCTCAGGTTGAAAAGACGTCCACTGAGGGGCCAGAATGAAAGTTTTTATGACGTCTTTTTTGGACGTCTTCTGGACATCCGATATAGACGAACACGCAGAATCACCAAAGGAGAAAAATCACAATTTTTAAGCCACCATCGTGGAGATGAGTGTTTGCTTTAGTTGGGCTCTTGACCCTTGACTTATTAATATTAGAGTTTGTTTGGGCTGTTAATTGAGTCATAACAGCCAGACAAGTAAAGAGAAATGATCAAGTGGTGTTGGTTATGTTTTCACGTAATCATTATTTGACCTGAATCACTGAACTCATTTAGAGCCCAATCTCTGAGTTAGATTTACATTATTGATTACAGCATCACTGTGATTCTACAGCAGAGGATCTGCTTTTACAATATGACTCAAATGATTTCAGAAAAGGGGTGTTGAACAAAAAAAAAAAGCTTTTATTTTAGGCACACACAGACATCAAGGATCATCCTGTGAATCTCAACAGTGGTGACCATCAAAAAGCATGTTGCAGTGCATTCTGGGAGCAACCAATCAAAATTCATCCATGGCTCCCATCATGCATTGCTGCATGAATAAATTATGAGCTTAATTGTCTTAGTAATTTCCTTTCCTTTGTCACCGTCATTGAGATTCACAGGCTGATTCTTGATGTCTGTGTGTGCCTAAGACAAAAGATTTTTTTTTTTGCTCAGAACACCTTATGTGAAATCCTTCAGATTATATTGACAAAGCTGATCTTCTGCTGTAGAATCACAGTTCTGCTGTAATCAATAACGTAAATCTAACTCACAGATTGGGCTACTCTAAATGAGTTCAGTGATTCAGGTCAAATAACGATTACGTGAAAACATAACCAACACCACCTGATCATTTCTCTTTACTTGTCTGGCTGTTATGACTCAATTAACAGCCCAAACAAACTCTAATATTAATAAGGCATGGGTCAAGAGCCCAACTAAAGCAAACACTCATCTCCACGATGGTGGCTTAAAAATTGTGATTTTTCTCCTTTGGTGATTCTGCGTGTTCGTCTATATCGGATGTCCAGAAGACGTCCAAAAAAGACGTCATAAAAACATTCATTCTGGCCCCTCAGTGGACGTCTTTTCAACCTGAGACAAGACCTCAAAAAGACGTCTTCTGGACCTAATTTGCTCAGTGGGTAATGTTGGGGAGAGTCCATGTAATATTAACTACATTCTGATACTGACACAGAAAACCTGATTCAGTTCATATAAAACTGCCCACATGGTTTTAATATTGCTTTTATTGGTTTGTAATTTAGCAATTGTTACTAACAAAAAACTGACAGTGAGTTATGAACAGATTAAAGCAACATCAAACCAAAATCAACATTATGAATTACAGAAATATAATAATATATTGCTGAAATAAAAGGGGTAACATTTTACACATTAAGATAAAGCAAGCCCTCTATTTAGAAAATGTGAGAACAAAGGGTCCCAAACAGGGATGATAACAAATCAAACTGCTCTCAAAATTGGAAAGATTATCATCTGAATGGAAAATCCTAAACGGGTTTTTCCTTGATCTGTAACATGCGATATTCTTTAGCAGCCTTCTTTGTGTGCAGGTCTGGCTTTAAGTGTGCGATCTGAAGCACATCCTCCGTCAGTGGATCAGTGCTTCCATGCCTAAAATTATAATGAAAGTCAAAAATAGAAAATTAAAACATACATTTTAGCTTTTTATTTGTAGATAACTTACTGCTTCACATGATCCTCAATAGCACTGCGCTCATACACCATCCCATCCGTGGTTTTCACTGGATCAATAAACAACTTGTGTGACAGAGGACAAGTTAAAGTAGGAGGAGTGACGTTTTTCTGTAACTCTGGACCTACATATCTCTAGGAAAGAAAGAAAGAAAGTTTAGAATATACTTGCTCTTTATATAGGAAAAAAGAAAAATGGTAGATGATCTAAATCCAAGGCTTTTGTTAACTTCATGGATTTGCCGTTTTGAAATTACCTTTTCCAAGTCATCCAGAGAGGAACTGGCATACATCTTTGTGCTTTTCTTGGCTTCTTCCTCATATTTGACTCTGTTGCTCTGGAATTCTTCTGCCAAGATGCTTCACAAATAGAATAATGACTTTGACAACTTTATGATAAATCTACTTTAAAATCTCTGTAACCCTGCTAGAGCCTATATATTCACCTGTCAAGAGGATCCTCTGGTTCAGGAGCGATCAGGAGCCCAAATATGGCATCCAGGATCTCTCTCATGGTAATGTGGGCCGAGTAATTTCGATCAAATACGTTGTGACAGATTCTTCCCACATTGTTCACATTGCAATGGTAAACCTTTATAAATGACTGAAGTTAAGGGACTGCAATAAAAATGAAGTGTTTTTAAACTGGACGAATGTCTCTGTTACCCATCTGTATCTGCTGAAAGAAGACTCGTATGGATGTCCCAAACGTGCGGACAGCAGTGGGAAAAGGATACAGGGGTGACGAATCTCACAAGAGGTGGTTTGACGGGGTATTCAGGACCAAACTCACAGTACAGCTCAAACACTCCATCTTCATACGGCGTGTCAGGTGGACCTCTCATGAGGATCTTCCAAAACGCTGAAGAAGAGAAAAACTGGATTATTTAAACAGTCAAATCATTTAATTTGAGAAAGCCATTATTATAAGTCAATACACTATTATTAATATTAAACAGCATCAGTTTCTTACTGAAGTCCGCCTCAGAGGGCAGCACTGTGCAGAAAGGGTGAGGGTCGCAGTGGAGATTTTTGAGCTCTTCCAAAATCCTCCTGTCCTTCTCCAAAAAGATCCCCGTCTTGGATTCCATGATCCTCTTCTTCAAAGCACTGCAATCAGTTTGGCATAGATGGTGAGACACTTACATGTACAGTACAGTCTTAAATTAGAAATAAGTTCAAATGAAACATTTTGAAAGAAATTATTAAAGAAAATTTTAATTCTTTAGTCAAATAAACTGAATGTTCATCATGAGGTCCAATTGAAAATGTAAGCTAAATTCTTCAAAATACAGTGAAATTACAGTGAATCATCTGAATTGATCGTTAGCTCTTACTTCTTCGTCAGTGTCACTTTGTTGTGTATCTGAGGAGGTAATTTAACCTCTGGTTTGACATCATAACCACACGTCCTGAAGATGTTCAGGTCATTCTGTCAAACACATAGATAAAAACAACTGGTGACAAAGCTTTTTAGCATCATGTTTCAGTCTTTTGTCATTCTTTTCGTACATTTTAGCAAACAACATTCATGATCTGTATGACTGTATATAATAATAAGGTAAATGCTGTACCACGGTGTTAATGGATGATACATCGAAGTGTTTCTTTTCCTTCCTCAGCTCCATTGACAAGACTGTCTCCATCTCAAAGAGTTGCAAGGCTTCTTTGCTCGTTTCAGGCTTAAAACAGCAACCACCTCAAAACAACAACAAATTAGCCAATCAAAACAATATTAAGCACACTTGTGTACACATATATATATATATATAAAGTTACCTGTAACATTGCTGATCCCGTGCAGCTCAGTGTTGTGTACTGCTCCAATCAGCACAGCGTCAACAACGATTTTTGAAGACATCAACTTCTTTGCAATGTCAACCGGCAAACACATCGATCTGGATTTCGTAAGAATAGGATGTCATTTAAATATTACACTCATTAAATTACTCTTAAATGCTCTTCAAGATGTAGATCTTATTCAGATAAATGTTGCTCATAGTATATATACTGCAGTGTGATTTGATTTAAACGTTCCCTCATGAGGTTCTCCATATGGCTAGAGTAAGATGATCGGCAACACTTTACAATACATTATTAATGAATAACTAAATGAGTAATGCACTATTAACACTCTAGTAACTACTATTGACTAACAAGAAACTCTGATAAATGAATTAGTAAGTAATAGTGCTCAGTTGAATGTGGGAGTTCACTATTAGCTAATCAATAACTAATTAATTATACATTATTCACATTAATTATGAATCTGTATATATAGTCCTCTGTGAGGAATGAAAAAAATAGTAGTTATTTATTAGATAATAGTGAACCTCATTCCTCTGAGCGCTAATACTGACTAATGCATTAACCAGAGTTTCTTGTTAGTTAATAATAGAGTGTTAATTGTATATTACTCATTTGTTACTGTTTAGTTATTCATTATATGTAGGGCCCTATGAATTTTTTTTCACATTTTATTTGTTTAAATTTTTTTGGACTTAATTTTAATGGTTAAATTAAATTTTAGTAATCAAAAAGCATGTCTGCTTAATTGAAATAGTGAAACTTCTACAGTTTAACAACAATTTATTACAATTGCTTATTAAAAGACAATTTATTAAAAGTTAACAAAAATTATATTTTTAGGGCCCCATTTTTTCTCAAATTCCATTTTATATTTTACTAAATTCTGTTTTAAGTTGTCTGAATTCCATTTTAATGGTTAAATTAAATTTTAGTAATCAAAAAGCATGTCTGCTTAATTGAAATAGTGAAACTTATACAGTTTAACAACAATTTATTACAATTATTTATTAAAAGACAATTTATTAAAAGTTAACAAAAATTATATTTTTAGGGCCCCATTTTTTCTCAAATTCCATTTTATATTTTACTAAATTCTGTTTTAAGTTGTCTGAATTCCATTTTAATGGTTAAATTAAATTTTAGTAATCAAAAAGCATGTCTGCTTAATTGAAATAGTGAAACTTATACAGTTTAACAACAATTTATTACAATTATTTATTAAAAGACAATTTATTAAAAGTTAACAAAAATTATATTTTTAGGGCCCCATTTGTTCTCAAATTCCATTTTATTTTTACTATATTCTGTTTTAAGTTGTCTGAATTCCATTTTAATGGTTAAATTAAATTTTAGTAATCAAAAAGCATGTCTGCTTAATTGAAATAATGAAACTTATACAGTTTAACAACAATTTATTACAATTATTTATTAAAAGACAATTTATTAAAAGTTAACAAAAATTATATTTTTAGGGCCCCATTTGTTCTCAAATTCCATTTTATTTTTTACTAAATTCTGTTTTAAGTTGTCTGAATTCCATTTTAATGGTTAAATTAAATTTTAGTAATCAAAAAGCATGTCTGCTTAATTGAAATAGTGAAACTTATACAGTTTAACAACAATTTATTACAATTATTTATTAAAAGACAATTTATTAAAAGTTAACAAAAATTATATTTTTAGGGCCCCATTTTTCTCAAATTCCATTTTATTTTTACTAAATTCTGTTTTAAGTTGTCTGAATTCCATTTTAATGGTTAAATTAAATTTTAGTAATCAAAAAGCATGTCTGCTTAATTGAAATAGTGAAACTTATACAGTTTAACAACAATTTATTACAATTATTTATTAAAATACAATTTATTAAAAGTTAATAAAAATTATATTTTTAGGGCCCCATTTTTTCTCAAATTCCATTTTATATTTTACTAAATTCTGTTTTAAGTTGTCTGAATTCCATTTTAATGGTTAAATTAAATTTTAGTAATCAAAAAGCATGTCTGATCAATTGAAATAATGAAACTTCTACAGTTTAACAACAATTTATTACAATTACTTATTAAAAGACAATTTATTAAAAGTTAACAAAAATTATATTTTTAGGGCCCCATTTTTTCTCAAATTCCATTTTATATTTTACTAAATTCTGTTTTAAGTTGTCTGAATTCCATTTTAATGGTTAAATTTTAATAATCAAAAAGAATGTCTAATTACTTGAATAAAAATATTTAAAGAATGTATATTTTAAAAAACTATATATAAAAAAATATATTTATTAATGTAAACATTTCTATGAAATGTTGTATTTTTTCAGAAATTGTGTTTTCGTGTGTATTTTTCTGGCAATCAAGTTAAGCATAAAACATTAATTTATCTTTTAATCAAATAAAAAAAACTTGAAAAAGTGCTGCACAAGAGATTTACTGTTAAAAAAAAATAAAAAATTAGATTTTCATATTTAAATAGTCTTTTTGCGGTTAAATATTTCACAGAAACTAGTCTATATGGTCATTTAATTTAACTGTACTGACCTCCTTTTATTATTATTAATAAAAAAAATTGACAAATTCCGTGACATTCCGCGTTATACAGTAAATTCCATTTTTATGACTGGATTCCGAGATTTCATCCGTGTTTTCTGCATGACGGAAATCATAGGACCCTAATTATGATGGAACAATATCTAAAGATGATTAAGTATATAAATTTTATAACTTTTATAAATTTTCAAAACTCACCCGCAGTCATTTCCATCCGTCAGGCATAAAATACGACATCTGCAGTCTGGAAATCTCTGTCTGATTCTGGTTCAGTTCTTTGCATCCGCGATTTAAAGCATCATACAACAGAGTGGCTCCAGACGGCTGAAGAGCATGAACATGCTCCTGAAACACAAGAGGAAGTCTGATGTATGAACCACACCTCGTCCGAATATCACACCAGTGTCACTTACACTTGTCCTGTGTTTATTTATTTCTAATTGAGTGTATTGTTATGATATACAATTTTTGTACAAAATGCTTCAGTTGTTACAACATATGGGCGTTGAGCATTTCAAATATATTTACATAATGATAAAAAACACTTTAATTCACCTTAAAGGTTTCCACAGTTTCTGTGAATGTATGAAGAGTTTTGACCACAGAGTCAAATTTCACGAGGCAGATCACTTGCTCAAAATTATAAGCCATGCATCGGTTGGCAAAGCTGTCGAATATTTCTTTGATGGCTTCAATTCGCTTCATTTTGCAGTTTTTGTCGAAACACTCCTCGCCCATGGAGGAACTTAGAGTCTAGAAGCACCTTTAAAAAAATGAAACGCCACACAGATTACATGATGAAGCCTTCTTATGTCTGACATATTCATGTACGACAGTAAACGCACCACAATAGCTTCTTTTGGAGTCTTGGTGACTTTGAAAGTCAGATCTTCTCTGACGTCTCTCAGTCTATAATCAGAAATACTGATAAAGCTTGCATATTTACCTTGGTAAATAATAATTTATTAATAACATGTACTGTACACGAGTTTTTTAACTCTCCCTTGATAAAATGATGAATGAAGAAGAATACGCACTTGTTGGCCAGCTCGTCGATGTTCACAGTGATGTGTTTTCCAGAAAGAGGTTCGAAAACAACAATGCTCTGATGAGTCCCTTTATCTTTATAGCTGTACATGCCAAATCTGTCTGTAACAGTAAAGCACTAGTTAATATTAATATCATTAGAGTGTGGGATATTATCAGTTCCTCTAAAGCGAGCATGATCGGTTACCAGGACTGAGGAGGATCAGGCGTGGGGCGCACACTCCGAAAGCCTTCAGCTGTAGAGGTGGAGTTACCACCAAATGAGAATAATCCTCCACTTTCTTGTTCATTTGGGCAAATGTTTCCTCTGGATTGATGTTAAAACTGATGTAAAGAGCAGGATAAGCATTAGAGATAATGAGAATTATCTATATTGCAGAATATAAGCCCTTAGTCTCAGTCTGTTCTCTAAAATAGCAGTTGGTCAATTTAAGGCAAATTAAATTATTTAAAGCCCTGATTTGAGAGACGAATGAAGCGTTCTGGTAGTTTTGATGCAGGTGGAAACGTGTCGTACCTGGAATCAGGTGTAGTGCCATCACAGTCCGTCCAGAGGGGAAAGGACTCAATAAACGGCGGGAGACTGAGCAAAATCTTTTCGACATCAGTGGCTTTTTTCAGCGATGTCTCGTTCAGGTTCAGTTCACTGCAGTTTGGAATCCGACCACCCTCTGAAAAACAGAATGATTATACACAAATGTTGTCTCTATTTTCTGCGTTTCCATGTTCGTCAACAGGTCATGCATCATGCCAGAAGTTACTCTTTTGGTATAAGTTGATTTGCGTTGTTGTAAGAGCATGCACAATATAATATTAAACACTGATGGTAAATATTTGAACACAGATGAAATGAAGAAGTGGCCTGACATATCTTATGAGGACATTTTCAAGTATTTCCTTTTGTCGCTCAGGGACGTTCGTTTAACATCATTTAGATCAGAGGGTTTCCCACATCCGCGGTCAGCTCTGATCACGTGGATTATGGTCAAAATGCATATTTTGCTGGTATTTTTTACACTTAAACCAGCTATTATTGCACCTCCTAACTGGGCAAAGGACGCCAGTCTTTCTGTAGTCCAAATTAAAAGTTAGCTAGCTAGTCAAAACTACACAGTTGTCGCAAAACTACAATCACAATCCTTTGATTAGCAGAAGTGACTTACTGGAAATCTAACACATTATATTTTTTAAAAATGGTGGCGCCCACTCTTGTGAGAAAAATAAGGTGAATTAAGATTTAAATATGGATATTTTTCTCACAAAAACCAATCGCTTCACTTCAGAATGCCTTCATTAACATCATATGGATTACTTTTATGGTGGATGGATGCACTTTTTTGGATTTCAAAATCTTGTCCCCTATTCACTCCCATTATAAAGCTTGGAAAAGCCAGGATATTTTTGATATAACTCCTATTGTGTTTGGTTGAAAGAAGAAAGTCATACACACTTAGGATGGCTTGAGGGTGAACAAAAATTAACCACGGTTTTTCTTGTATGTTTCTCGTATGTTAACTATATAACCACAACAAAACCATAGTTAAACTGGTTTTTGACCAAAATCTCTTTATGATGGCTCTATTTTATGGTTTTTGAGCATAATGATGACTTTGTAGATATTTGATTCATTTTATGGGTATTGTAATGGCCAATTCAACAAAAGTTTATTCTCGTAATTTAACGAGTTTATTCTCAACATTTTATCTCAACTTTTTTCTCGAAATTTAATGAGTTTATTCTCAACATTTTATCTCGACTTTTTTCTCGTAATTTAATGAGTTTATTCTCGTAATTTATTGAGTTTATTCTCGTAATTTAACGAGTTTATTCTCAACATTTTATCTCGAGTTTCTCTTAATTTAACAAGTTTATTCTCAACATTTTATCTCGACTTTTTTCTCTAAATTTAACGAGTTTATTCTCAACATTTTATCTTGACTTTTTCTCGTAATTTAACGAGTTTATTCTCGTAATTTATTGAGTTTATTCTCGTAATTTAATGAGTTTATTCTTGTAATTTAACGAGTTTATTCTCGTAATTTAATGAGTTTATTCTCGTAATTTAACGAGTTTATTCTCAACATTTTATCTTGACTTTTTCTCGTAATTTAACGAGTTTATTCTCGTAATTTATTGAGTTTATTCTCGTAATTTAACGCGTTTATTCTCGTAATTTAACGAGTTTATTCTCGTAATTTAATGAGTTTATTCTCGTAATTTAACGAGTTTATTCTCAACATTTTATCTCGACTTTTTTCTCGAAATTTAACGAGTTTATTCTCAACATTTTATCTCGACTTTTTTCTCGTAATTTAACGAGTTTATTCTCAACATTTTATCTTGACTTTTTCTCAAAATTTAACGATTTTTTTCTCGTAATTTAACAAGTTTATTCTCGTAATTTAACGAGTTTATTCTCAATATTTTATCTCGAGTTTCTCGTAATTTAACAAGTTTATTCTCAACATTTTATCTCGACTTTTTCTCGAAATGTAATGAGTTTATTCTCAACATTTTATCTCAACTTTTTCTCGTAATTTAACGAGTTTATTCTCAACATTTTATCTCGACTTTTTTCTCGTAATTTAATGAGTTTATTCTCGTAATTTAATGAGTTTATTCTCGTAATTTAACGAGTTTATTCTCAACATTTTATCTCGACTTTTTTCTCGTAATTTAATGAGTTTATTCTCGTAATTTATTGAGTTTATTCTCGTAATTTAATGAGTTTATTCTCGTAATTTAACGAGTTTATTCTCAACATTTTATCTCGACTTTTTTCTCGTAATTTAATGAGTTTATTCTCAACATTTTATCTTGACTTTTTCTCGTAATTTAACGAGTTTATTCTCGTAATTTATTGAGTTTATTCTCGTAATTTAACGAGTTTATTCTTGTAATTTAATGAGTTTATTCTCGTAATTTAACGAGTTTATTCTCAACATTTTATCTCGACTTTTTTCTTGTAATTTAATGAGTTTATTCTCAACATTTTATCTTGACTTTTTCTCGAAATTTAACGACTTTTTTCTCGTAATTTAACGAGTTTATTCTCGTAATTTAATGAGTTTATTCTCGTAATTTAACGAGTTTATTCTCAACATTTTATCTCGACTTTTTTCTCGTAATTTAATGAGTTTATTCTCAACATTTTATCTTGACTTTTTCTCGTAATTTAACGAGTTTATTCTCGTAATTTATTGAGTTTATTCTCGTAATTTAACGAGTTTATTCTCGTAATTTAATGAGTTTATTCTCGTAATTTAACGAGTTTATTCTCAACATTTTATCTCGACTTTTTCTTGTAATTTAATGAGTTTATTCTCAACATTTTATCTTGACTTTTTCTCGAAATTTAACGACTTTTTTCTCGTAATTTAACAAGTTTATTCTCATAATTTAACGAGTTTATTCTCAACATTTTATCTAAACTTTTTTCTCGTAATTTAACGAGTTTATTCTCAACATTTTATCTTGACTTTCTCTCAAAATTTAACGATTTTTCTCGTAATTTAACAAGTTTATTCTCGTAATTTAACGAGTTTATTCTCAATATTTTATCTCGAGTTTCTCGTAATTTAACAAGTTTATTCTCAACATTTTATCTCGACTTTTTTCTCGTAATTTAACGAGTTTATTCTCAACATTTTATCTTGACTTTCTCTCAAAATTTAACGATTTTTTCTCGTAATTTAACAAGTTTATTCTCGTAATTTAACGAGTTTATTCTCAATATTTTATCTCGAGTTTCTCGTAATTTAACAAGTTTATTCTCAACATTTTATCTCGACTTTTTCTCGAAATGTAATGAGTTTATTCTCAACATTTTATCTCAACTTTTTCTCGTAATTTAACGAGTTTATTCTCAACATTTTATCTCGACTTTTTCTCGTAATTTAATGAGTTTATTCTCGTAATTTAATGAGTTTATTCTCGTAATTTAACGAGTTTATTCTCAACATTTTATCTCGACTTTTTTCTCGTAATTTAATGAGTTTATTCTCGTAATTTATTGAGTTTATTCTCGTAATTTAACGAGTTTATTCTCGTAATTTAACGAGTTTATTCTCGTAATTTAATGAGTTTATTCTCGTAATTTAACAAGTTTATTCTCAACATTTTATCTCGACTTTTTTCTCGTAATTTAATGAGTTTATTCTCAACATTTTATCTTGACTTTTTCTCGTAATTTAACGAGTTTATTCTCGTAATTTATTGAGTTTATTCTCGTAATTTAACGAGTTTATTCTCGTAATTTAACGAGTTTATTCTCGTAATTTAATGAGTTTATTCTCGTAATTTAACGAGTTTATTCTCAACATTTTATCTCGACTTTTTTCTCGTAATTTAATGAGTTTATTCTCAACATTTTATCTTGACTTTTTTCTCGTAATTTAATGAGTTTATTCTCGTAATTTATTGAGTTTATTCTCGTAATTTAACGAGTTTATTCTCGTAATTTAACGAGTTTATTCTCGTAATTTAATGAGTTTATTCTCGTAATTTAACGAGTTTATTCTCAACATTTTATCTCGACTTTTTCTCGTAATTTAATGAGTTTATTCTCAACATTTTATCTTGACTTTTTCTCGTAATTTAACGAGTTTATTCTCGTAATTTATTGAGTTTATTCTCGTAATTTAACGAGTTTATTCTCGTAATTTAATGAGTTTATTCTCGTAATTTAACGAGTTTATTCTCAACATTTTATCTCGACTTTTTTCTTGTAATTTAATGAGTTTATTCTCAACATTTTATCTTGACTTTTTCTCGAAATTTAACGACTTTTTTCTCGTAATTTAACAAGTTTATTCTCATAATTTAACGAGTTTATTCTCAACATTTTATCTCGACTTTTTTCTCGTAATTTAATGAGTTTATTCTCAACATTTTATCTTGACTTTTTCTCGTAATTTAACGAGTTTATTCTCGTAATTTATTGAGTTTATTCTCGTAATTTAACGAGTTTATTCTCGTAATTTAATGAGTTTATTCTCGTAATTTAACGAGTTTATTCTCAACATTTATCTCGACTTTTTTCTTGTAATTTAATGAGTTTATTCTCAACATTTTATCTTGACTTTTTCTCGAAATTTAACGACTTTTTTCTCGTAATTTAACGAGTTTATTCTCGTAATTTATTGAGTTTATTCTCGTAATTTAACGAGTTTATTCTCGTAATTTAATGAGTTTATTCTCGTAATTTAACGAGTTTATTCTCAACATTTTATCTCGACTTTTTTCTTGTAATTTAATGAGTTTATTCTCAACATTTTATCTTGACTTTTTCTCGAAATTTAACGACTTCTTTCTCGTAATTTAACGAGTTTATTCTCGTAATTTATTGAGTTTATTCTCGTAATTTAACGAGTTTATTCTCGTAATTTAATGAGTTTATCTCGTAATTTAACGAGTTTATTCTCAACATTTTATCTCGACTTTTTCTTGTAATTTAATGAGTTTATTCTCAACATTTTATCTTGACTTTTCTCGAAATTTAACGACTTTTTTCTCGTAATTTAACGAGTTTATTCTCGTAATTTATTGAGTTTATTCTCGTAATTTAACGAGTTTATTCTCGTAATTTAATGAGTTTATTCTCGTAATTTAACGAGTTTATTCTCAACATTTTATCTCGACTTTTTTCTTGTAATTTAATGAGTTTATTCTCAACATTTTATCTTGACTTTTTCTCGAAATTTAACGACTTTTTCTCGTAATTTAACAAGTTTATTCTCATAATTTAACGAGTTTATTCTCAACATTTTATCTCAACTTTTTCTCGTAATTTAACGAGTTTATTCTCAACATTTTATCTTGACTTTTCTCAAAATTTAAAGATTTTTTCTCGTAATTTAACAAGTTTATTCTCGTAATTTAACGAGTTTATTCTCAATATTTTATCTCGAGTTTCTCGTAATTTAACAAGTTTATTCTCAACATTTTATCTTGACTTTTTCTCAAAATTTAATGATTTTTTTCTCGTAATTTAACAAGTTTATTCTCGTAATTTAACGAGTTTATTCTCAATATTTTATCTCGAGTTTCTCGTAATTTAACAAGTTTATTCTCAACATTTTATCTCGACTTTTTCTCGAAATGTAATGAGTTTATTCTCAACATTTTATCTCAACTTTTTCTCGTAATTTAACGAGTTTATTCAACATTTTATCTCGACTTTTTTCTCGTAATTTAATGAGTTTATTCTCGTAATTTAATGAGTTTATTCTCGTAATTTAACGAGTTTATTCTCAACATTTTATCTCGACTTTTTTCTCGTAATTTAATGAGTTTATTCTCGTAATTTATTGAGTTTATTCTCGTAATTTAACGAGTTTATTCTCGTAATTTAACGAGTTTATTCTCGTAATTTAATGAGTTTATTCTCGTAATTTAACGAGTTTATTCTCAACATTTTATCTCGACTTTTTTCTCGTAATTTAATGAGTTTATTCTCGTAATTTAACGAGTTTATTCTCAACATTTTATCTCGACTTTTTTCTTGTAATTTAATGAGTTTATTCTCAACATTTTATCTTGACTTTTTCTCGAAATTTAACGACTTTTTTCTCGTAATTTAACAAGTTTATTCTCATAATTTAACGAGTTTATTCTCAACATTTTATCTCGACTTTTTTCTCGTAATTTAACGAGTTTATTCTCAACATTTTATCTTGACTTTTTCTCAAAATTTAACGATTTTTTTCTCGTAATTTAACAAGTTTATTCTCGTAATTTAACGAGTTTATTCTCAATATTTTATCTCGAGTTTCTCGTAATTTAACAAGTTTATTCTCAACATTTTATCTCGACTTTTTCTCGAAATTTAATGAGTTTATTCTCAACATTTTATCTCAACTTTTTCTCGTAATTTAACGAGTTTATTCTCAACATTTTATCTCGACTTTTTTCTCGTAATTTAATGAGTTTATTCTCGTAATTTAATGAGTTTATTCTCGTAATTTAACGAGTTTATTCTCAACATTTTATCTCGACTTTTTTCTCGAAATTTATTCATTTTATGGGTATTGTAATGGCCAATTCAACAAAAAAACAAACGAAACCTATTAAATACAGTAAAATTATTTTACAGACACTTTGACCTGACCATGTTTTGTTTAAGTGTTTTCTGACAGTTTAACTCTGAAATCTTGTCATATTTTATTACCTTTTTTAAACTATAGTGAATAAACTGTATTAATGAAAATGTTCAAGGTGTCTGAATAAATTTTGGTTGTATACCAAACAGTATAAACAATCAGATTTGCCTCCAAACCATGACTTCATTTCATAATGACACATGCAACAAATCTCAACAAACATGAGATGAAGTGAGTCAAACAGCATGAACAATCAAAAGAAAAGCCTTTTACCTCTAATCACATCCAGCACATCCATTCTCTCAAAGTCTTCCGGCACGCCTGGTACACGCACCGGCTCACAAAAACGCTGATTCGTTGACGGCGCCTTCATGGAAATTTCAGTATAGTTTTCATGCTCTGTGCTCATATCCTGCAGGGAGAAATACTGATTTTGTTGAAATATTGGTATGAATTAAACAACAATCGATTGGGTGACTATATGTAAGACACTAAAATTTGTCATTGTTGTTGTAAACTTGAAATGCTTCATTTTGTGTTGCATGACCTTTTAACCCCAACCGTAAAACTTGTCAAAACACCTGTGCGTTACTCAATGCAGTTATACCTTTGCTTGAGACATGAGGTAGGCCCAGCAGACTGGGGCATACTCAAACACATCCATGTCCTCAATTATCCTGTCATCGGATCGTTTTGTATGGCTGGGTAACAACTCCCGGAAGAGATAGTAAAGTCCTTCTACTAGAGCAATCTGCAAGTATAGGCAAAATAACAAATTAAGACATTATATGCTGTACATATATATTAGTGAAAGCATGGCATTAGATTTCCATTTGAGCAAAAAAAAAGAGCCTAGTCATGATAAATAAGTAGGCCTAACTATTATAGCTATTAATAAAGGTTATCCGTTTATGAACCATGTATCAGGTTAGTATATTAGAGAGGAGAGTTTGATGTGCTATGAATGCCAGAAGTATGGTGGCTGAGAGAGCTCGATGCTCTGCAACTGAAGAAAACACACGCAAAGCAAATTAAGAAAACATATTCAGTTTGACAACATGTCAAAAATACACACAACGCAACTAGGGGTGTAACAATACATCGATCTAATGTCTAACGATCCGATGCATCGATGCAATGCGTATAAAAATCCATACCTGTGGGCTAATTATAGAGGCACCTTTGTTTTAACACTCTCCACATTTTCACACAGTATCAGTCTATGCATTATCGCCAACGCGTGCATTCTCATTTAAACTACCTTTCAGAACTTGTGAAAGACACTCGGGAGAGTTGATGGAACTGAAAGAATACGGTCAATAATCTGCCGCACAGGAGCGCCGCGCGCTGTGACTCTGTGTTGCTTCAAGCGCATCATTCTGCACACGGGATGCGCGCAAGTGCTTTGTGCCGCTCTGTATTGGAGCCTTGATAATACATTTGCACAATGAAAGAATATTAAAGGATTAGTTCACTTTCAAAATAAAATTTCCTGATAATTTACTCATCCAAGATGTTCATGTCTTTCTTTATTCAGTGGAAAAGAAATGAAGGTTTTTGATGAAAACATTCCAGGATTTTTCTCCATATAGTGGACTTCAATGGAGCCCGACGGAAGAGGATTAGGGCCAAGCAATAATAAAAAAAAAAATAAAACCATCTCGAGATTAAAGTTGTTAAATTTCGAGAAAAAACTCGTTACATTTCGAGAAAAAAGTCGAGATAAAATGTTGAGAATAAACTCATTAAAATACGAGAAAAAAAACTCGCTAAATTTCGAGAAAAAAGTCGAGATAAAATTAAGAATAAAGTCATTAAATTACGAGAAAAAAGTCGTTAAATTATGAGAAAAATGTCGTTAAATTTCGAGAAAAAAGTCAAGATAAAATGTTGAGAATAAAGTCATTAAATTAACGAATTTATTCTCATAATTTAACGACTTTTTCTCGTAATTTAATGAGTTTATTCTCATAATTTAATGACTTTATTCTCTTAATTTAATGACTTTATTCTCTTAATTTAATGACTTTATTCTCAACATTTTATCTCGTCTTTTTTCTTGAAATTGAACGAGTTTGAACTTTATTCTCAACATTTTATCTCGACTTTTATCTCGAAATTTAACGAGTTTGTTCTCGTAATTTAATGACTTTATTCTGGTAATTTAATGACTTTATTCTCGTAATTTAATGACTTTATTCTCATAATTTAATTACTTTATTCTCAACATTTTATCTCGACTTTTTTCTCGAAATTTAACGAGTTTATTCTCAACATTTTACCTCGACTTTTTTCTCGAAATTTAACGACTTTTTTCTCGTAATTTAACGAGTTTATTCTCAACATTTTATTTTGACTTTTTTCTCGTAATTTAACAAGTTTTTTCTCGTAATTTAATGACTTTATTCTCAACATTTTATCTTGACTTTTATCTCGAAATTTAACGAGTTTGTTCTCGTAATTTAATGACTTTATTCTGGTAATTTAATGACTTTATTCTGGTAATTTAATGACTTTATTCTCAACATTTTATCTCGACTTTTTTCTCGAAATTTAATGACTTTTTTCTCATAATTTAACGAGTTTATTCTCAACATTTTATCTCGACTTTTTTCTCGAAATTTAACGACTTTATTCTCGTAATTTAATGACTTTATTCTCAACATTTTATCTCGACTTTTTTCTCGAAATTTAACGACTTTTTTCTCGTAATTTAACGAGTTTATTCTCGTAATTTAACGAGTTTATTCTCAACATTTTATCTCGACTTTTTTCTCGAAATTTAACGAGTTTTTTCTCGTAATTTAACTAGTTTATTCTCAACATTTTATTTAGACTTTTTTCTCGTAATTTAACGAGTTTATTCTCAACATTTTATCTCGACTTTTATCTCGTAATTTAACAAGTTTTTTCTCGTAATTTAACGAGTTGTTTCTCGTAATTTAACGAGTTTATTCTCAACATTTTATCTCGACTTTTTTCTCGAAATTTAACGAGTTTTTTCTCGTAATTTAACTAGTTTATTCTCAACATTTTATTTAGACTTTTTTCTCGTAATTTAACGAGTTTATTCTCAACATTTTACCTCGACTTTTTTCTCGAAATTTAACGACTTTTTCTCGTAATTTAACGAGTTTATTCTCAACATTTTATTTTGACTTTTTTCTCGTAATTTAACAAGTTTTTTTCTCGTAATTTAATGACTTTATTCTCAACATTTTATCTTGACTTTTATCTCGAAATTTAACGAGTTTGTTCTCGTAATTTAATGACTTTATTCTCGTAATTTAATGACTTTATTCTGGTAATTTAATGACTTTATTCTCAACATTTTATCTCGACTTTTTTCTCGAAATTTAATGACTTTTTTCTCATAATTTAACGAGTTTATTCTCAACATTTTATCTCGACTTTTTCTCGTAATTTAACAAGTTTTATTCTCGTAATTTAACGAGTTGTATTCTCGTAATTTAACGAGTTTATTCTCAACATTTTATCTCGACTTTTTTCTCGAAATTTAACGAGTTTTTTCTCGTAATTTAACTAGTTTATTCTCAACATTTTATTTAGACTTTTTTCTCGTAATTTAACGAGTTTATTCTCAACATTTTATCTCGACTTTTATCTCGTAATTTAACAAGTTTTATTCTCGTAATTTAACTGAGTTTATTCTCAACATTTTATCTCGACTTTTTTCTCGAAATTTAACGAGTTTTTTCTCGTAATTTAACTAGTTTATTCTCAACATTTTATTTCGACTTTTTTCTCGTAATTTAACGAGTTTATTCTCAACATTTTATCTCGACTTTTATCTCGTAATTTAACACGTTTTTTCTCGTAATTTAACTAGTTTATTCTCAACATTTTATTTTAGACTTTTTTCTCGAAATTTAACGAGTTTTTTCTCGTAATTTAACAACTTTAATCTCGAGATGGTTTTATTTTTTATTATTGCTTGGCCCTAATCCTCTTCCGTAGAGCCCAAACGGTTGAAGGTCAAAATGTACAGTTTCAGTGCAGCTTCAAAACGTTCTTACACGATCCCAGACGAGGAATAAGAGTCTTATCTAGAGAAACCATCACTCATTTTCTAAAAAGTTTTTTTTTAAATTATATAAGTTTTAACCATAAATGCTCATCTTGAACGAGCTCTCTTCTTCTTCTTCTCTATTAGAATTCCAGCAGTGTAGACACTGCTAAGTGTATTACTGCCCTCCACAGGTTAAAGTTTGAACTAATTGTTATATACTTGCACTAGCATATTGTATATGACAATTTGGTTCAAACTTTGACCTGTGGAGGGCAGTAATGGAGGGCTGGAATTCAAATAGAGAAGAAGAAGAGAGATAGTTCAAGGTGAGCATTTAATGGTTAAAACTAAAAAAAATAAAATATTTGAAAATGAGTGATGATTTCTCTAGATAAGACCCTTATTCCTCGTCTGGGATCGCTGTAAACTGTAATTTGGACCTTCAACCCATTTGGGCTCCAGTGAAGTCCACTATATGGAGAAAAATCCTGGAATGTTTTCATCAAAAACCTTCATTTCTTTTCAACTGAAGAAAGAAAGACATGAACATCTTGGATGACATGGGGGTGAGTAAATTATCAGGAAATCTTAATTTGAAAGTGAACTAATCCTTTAATAGCCTGTCTTGTTTTGTCCTACCTATAATATGTTGTTGCTTCATTAAAAACCTGTGCTTATACATTTAAAGGAAATGTCTCTGTGTGTGTGTGTGTATATGTATTCCTTGTTTATCAGTTTTTTGACATTACACATTTTAGCACAGAACTAAAATACTTTCTTGACTGTTGTCATGTCATAAGCTGTCATTAGATTACTGTGTGAATTTTTTATTTGTGGATGTCCCAATCAGGGTTCAGGATGTGAAATTTTGAAATAAATATTTGTTATATATTTGTAAGGGGTAAATTTTGATTGATGAGCATGGAGATATCTACGTATTGGGTTACTTTTTCTGCAATATACTTGGTGAAAAACTTAGATATGTTGTGTTTTATGTTTTTCTCTCTCTCCCTGTCTGATGTTTTCAAAGCTAATCTACAAATGTTGTGAGAATCAACTTGGGAATAACGAGTCTTTCTGCAGTCAAGGTCAGTCAGGCTGTGAAGAAGCTGAGGGAGTTCGATAAGATGTTTCAAATTAAAAATATTTACCCATGACAGGTGGGAACAACTAGTATGAAATGCCCATGACTATTATGGGATGTCGATGTAACCAGAAAATGTACTTATATGATGAAAGGAAGTAGGAGGCCAGAAACCCCAAATTACTGAAACCTGCTGCAAATACTCACAACACAACCAAATCCAGAAACACACGTGTTGTCAAACTGATGATCTTTTCTTAATTTTTGTATTCGCATGTTTTTTTTTTTTTCAGTTGCAACATGTAATCATCATCAAAAGACGCTTGACTTCATCCACTCTTTTCAAAATCCTACTGAAATGCTTTGAAATGCAGAGAATTATTTATTTTGTTGTGTCAAGCAAACATTTTGAATGTGATAATCGTTTTAATATTGAAAAAACGTAAAGAGATTAATCACTTACGATGACATTCAAGACCGAGAAAAAGGCACTGAGGCCCCTGAGGTCTGTTTGTTTCACGGATGGTGTGACATCACTTTGGCAGAACTTATTCATCTCCGGTACTTCACCATGAAGTGAAGACAAAGAGAACTGTAGCACCGTGTCCTCACGGATTCCCAGATTATACAGTATTTCACTGACATTCCAGTCATAGTCCCTATAAAAGAGAGAAACAATAAGTATTGATTAAATTTAGTAAGATTTAACCAAAGAGTATTTCATATTAAACTGAAGGAAATTACTTAAGGTGAAGCACATGTGAAGGTATTCCACTCTCAAGTGACAGCCGTCCTCTCAAGTCAGTCAATGTGTCACAGTCCAAGTTCACACGGATGTCATACCTGCCCTGTTTAAGAAAATAGTTATTTGTGTGTGTGTTGTCCATACCTCATTCATATACACATGCAATCAGAATTATTCAACCCCACAGAGACTGTAATAATTCACAAATGTAAGTTTTTCTAAAGATCCTGAGATAAAAAAAATAAATGTGTGGCATATTTAAAGCATTAATGTCGATATATAATGTTATATGATTTTTCATAACATGGCTGTGTGATAATTACTCATCCCCGACTCAACATTTCTGCTTTTACGTCACTTACTAGAATGGTAAAGAAAACGTGTTAAATCACAATTAAGCCTTTTAATAAGTCTAACAACACTTAATTTGTTACACATGCACACATTTTGCCCATGAATGTGCTGAAGTGGAGTAGAAAATAAGAGCTTTTGTATATGGCTGGCTAGAGTTAATTCTTTTAGTCTTTTTTACCTTTAGCATCACATGACAGAAGACAGTGTTTGGGCCTTCGTTTCTTATGCAGTCTTGCTGCTGGGAGTCTGTGGCGGTTCCTCTTAAATTTTCTTTTGGTGTAAATATGGCATACAGTTCACTGCCATTGTCAATGTGTCTGTCTTTCAGAGACCCTGTGAGAACGGACAAAAAATGCAAAGACAATTTCAGTTTCTTTAAATGGAGAAAATCAGAGCTGTCTGAACATCCTGAAGAGAGATATCAATGATTAATCAATGACTTAGATTACTACATAAAGTATACTTTAAAATACATTTGAACTTAACTTAAGTATATTCAAATGAACTTGAAGTATTATATTTTGTAGGGTTGGCTCGCCACTTCTGATCAGATCTGATCTTTTTTAATTCCAGGTGCAACTAATATACCACTTCAAAACTACTTGGGACTAAATTGGCCCACTTTTTAGTACACTTTAAGTGTAACAGTAGTAAACTTTGAGTACACAACTAGTTCACCACTAAGTTTTTTGTTTGTCCTGCAACTGTACTTACAGGAAAAGTGAGAGTTTACTAGTCAAATACTTGTAGCACATTTATGAAAGTACACTCTCAGTAAACTGCTAGTTTAGTCGTTTTATACTGTAACTAACTATACTTGTAAGTTTTAAATTAAATCTAATAATACAAAAAATATTTCACATTTTATTATTGGCATGTTTTTAAAGAAATTATCCAAGATATTAGAACAAAGCTGATAGATATAAGCTGGCTAACAGGCTAGTAGTATGGTAAGCTTGTAAAATAAAAAAGATAAATAATTTAACAATTTATAGCTTATATGCTTATTAACCAATATAAACAAATTTAGGGCAGTTATGGTCAAATTTACAGATAACATACAGTATATCATAAGAGGAATGAAGAAACTAGCAATCTCAAATGTAATCATATGCATATGTAAAATCACGTGATGAATATTTTGTTTTGAATCAGTGGTTTAGAGCGCCAAAGTCACATGATTTCAGCAAACGAGGCTTCATTACGTCATAAATGTTTCAAAATTTCAATAGATCACATGACTTCGGCAGTTTGATACTCGCTCTGAACCACTGATTTGAAACAAGATTCATAAAGCTTCCTGAAGCAGTGTTTTGAAATCTCCATCACTAGATAAGTCGTTATTTTAGTTTTTTTTGCCGCACCAAAAATATTCTCGTGGCTTTATAATATTAATATTGAACCACTGTACTCACATGAACTGATTTAAATATGTTTTTAGTGCATTAATGGATCTTGAGAGAGGAAATGTCATTGCTCAGGCCTCACTGAGCCATCGGATTTCATCAAAAATATCTTAATTTGTGTTCTGAAGATGAGGTCTTACGGGTGTGGAACGACATGAGGGTGAGTAATAAATGACAGAATTTTCATTTTTGGGTGAACTAACCCTTTAAGCATTTTTGGTATTAACATTAACGATTCTTTAATTAATTGATTGATTACTGATTTTAATAGAAATTCACTATTCATGAAAATTGACATCCACAATTCTAAAATTGTTCATTTAAATCATGTGAATGAAGTATTGAAATAAATCAAATTGGTAAAGTACAGAAAGTTTCTTATTTCAGTGCATACAGTGTTACAGCAGCAAATTATTAATATATGAAAGTATCAATAAACACGAACATGTGTTGAAGAATGGGTCATCTGACAAAGGCATTCCCTCGGCGGTGAACAGACACACGGTCATGTCGTCACCGATGTTCTCGCCAATGCCAATCCTCAGAAGAAGATCCTCCACCGTGTTTTGAAACGGGTCCATATCTGTGCAAAAACACACTTTTAGGATATCACACAAAAAGCTCATAATTGTCTCTCAAGTTTCAGGGACTTACCATGTATTTCTTTGCGCCCTTGGCATTTTGGAAACGAGTAATAGAGGGAATACGCCTGCAGTGATTTCCTCAGTGGTTCCTCATGGGCAGGAGCTGAACCAATCCTCTGAATCTCCTCTATCATGTTTCTGAATTCGTTCTTCTGAACTTGATCAAACTCTTGGGAGACACCAAGCAGAGGATGTAATTTAATAATTAAAGGCATATAATAACTTTATTAATAAAAACACATAGAAATGCATTTTTCTGCTCATAAATATTACCCATGTTGTCCAAGTCCTCATCAGTTACACCATCAATGAAATCCTGCACATCCTCAATCCCACATTCAACAAACTGCTCATAAAACTTCTCCAGTTTGTAGTGTTTTAAAAGCGTGAGTACTTCATCCATCTGAAAAACACACTGAGATTATATGAGTGCATTTTCTTTACCGACAGAAAATATAAGTGGTATTACTTGGTATTAAAGGACTGCATGTGATGAATGTCAATAACGCAGTAACAGTGTTTACTCATACAGCTTGACTTCTGGAGAATAAACATGCACGTGTTTGGTTATTAATTTGATCATTATACAATCAAATTACTCGGGACGTATTATTTTGTAGAACATTTTTTCTGATTCATTGTACTCTGTTTTTCTCATGCAGGGGTTAAATTGGGATTTGTTACTGTGGTTCCATGAACGAGTAAACACTGTAATAAACACATACTGTACTTATATATATATTAGAAATTATAATACTGCAGTGCATAAATACTACACATAACAAACTGTGATATTATTTAATGAATATGTAATTTTGGTGATCAAAGATGAGTTTCATACCATAACAGTATGTGTCTTATAGATAGTATAGAAATAGTATAGATAGTATAGAAATCTTAAAATATGTATTTTCTTCAAAAGTCAAATAAAATTGTATCATATTTTAAATGGACGGCAATATATTTAATCATGTCTGGTAAATTTTGGGAGTCTAAAAAAGATAAATAAACATTTAATATTTCTCACATATTTCTAACTACAGAAAACTATACTGTCAGTACAACATCACTGTAAAAAAAATATGTGCTATCTAATTAAAAATATATATGGTAACAATATTACACGTGATATTTTTGAGTAGTTTTTAAGATTTGATTTATTTAATGGAATCTACCTGAATAAATCATGTAAAAACTCCTAAATCATTTAGTTTGACACAATGAATTTAATTTTTTTTGTGAAATATATATATATTTTTTTATTTTAAGTTGCCTCTTAAATGCATGTTATTTTGAGTGAACGGAAATGACCCGTTTGTGTTTAATTTTGAGTCATAATGTAAAATGAAGAGACTGTAAGCTGTTAGCGGTGCAGATGTTTGAGCTGACGCTCAGCCGTGACGTTTGCAAGGTTTCTTTATTTTTGTAACTCCGCCAGACGCAACTAGCGTCACAGAAACTACACAGCCGACTTCACCCTTAAGCACTGAAGCTCTAGTAATCGGTGTGAATGGCCGTCATGTGAAAATGAAAAGACAAACAAAGCAGGAGACGGTGATAACGACTAGTATATCATGAAGAGAAATCACCAGTGACAATTTTCATGAAAGATGCATTTTACAAAATGGCTGCTTCAAGGTGTCAATCCACATGTTGTCAATTCACTAAATTAAGTCATTTAATCCATTTGTATTCTAGTTTTTTAAACAATAAAATAGGTCACACCAGTGAAGAGTTAAAGCTTCATATGAAATTATGATTTTCTGATTAAAATTTCTGATAAATGAAAAGAGACAGTGGGACTTTCTTCAATGATATTCAAGAAATAGGAAAAAGGAAATCAAGTGATGTGATTTTGTTATTGTTTCCCACGGTTATATCCGGAAAGCAGTTTTTTGAGTACGGTAAATAAATTGCTGAAGCGGTACTGTAGTTGTGTTTCTCGTTTCATGTGTCACAATAATGATCAATCTACAGGTTATTTAGTTTTTAGCCATTCCTTCGTTTTTCCACATCCACCTCTGAATTTGCCGTGTTTCCATTCAGATGTTTTTATGCATATTTTGACTTTATGCATAAAAACAGCTGGATGGAAACATGTTACATTACTGTACTGTTACATTATTGAGAATTTATATTATACTGATTTAATTTAATTTAATTTTCATATTGTTCATACTGTTGAAAAAAATGTTTTATAAATAAATTGACATTGCCAAATATATATATATATATATATATATATATATATATATATATTCTAAACAATTCAAGTTTGTACTGTCAGGTTACTTTTGAAACATTTGATGAAACTGAAATTCTCAATTTAAAATGAAAATCTAATTTAATATTTTTTTGCAAAGATAAAGGTCGAAAGTAACAATGTGCAATTTATGTTCAAAGTGAAATTAAGCCGCTCTACATTTGTACAAAATAACACCTGGTATTGATAAACCACACTTGTGAGTTATTGACCACAGCAAACATATATCTCTGTCTAAAACATTATATTTTAAAATTAAATGTTTGTGAAAAATGGTACTTTTGTCCCTGCTCTCCCTATATTTGATAGTTATTTATACATTATTGTATTTGAAAAGTTAGAAAAACCTGTTTGTGACCTCAAAATAAAGCACTTTCCCTCTTCTTATAATTAATTAAAAAACAAATACTGCCACATTGATGCTCAAGAAGGTGTTCAAATAACATATTGTTTCATTTTAGAACATAAAGAAAGTGTAATCCTAAAGTGTCATATTTCTGTAAAGGCTAGAAACAGAAAAAATTGACATTTTTTGTAGAAGTGTTCACCAGGATTTAAATAAAAATGTGCGACTTTTCGTCGAAATCATGAAGGCGATTAAACACGATTCCTGGCTGCATGGCTGCATCTTTGATAAGTTTGTGAGGAACACTGTAGTCCAACCTTTAGTCTAATCGTTTGTTTTATTCGTGTCTCCCCTATTAAATCCAGTCATTCAGCAGCTCTTTAGGGTGTCGTATTTTTACTCTTCGACATCGATGATGCCATAGAAATATATACAGAGTTAAGTGACCCCAGAAACGGATGGCAGCACGTGTTTCTCTGCAGAATAAGGTCTACAGAAACACTCAGGTTTCTGAGAAGAGCGAAAGTACTCTTACCGTTGTCTCTGTTGGAGCTGCCATCTCGGTTCTGTGTGATTTCTGGACAGCTTCAGCTCTCCTCCCTGTTACTCCGCAGACAGACCCATCCAGGTGAGCACGCGTTTCGATGAAGCTCCACCTCCCGAAACACTAAACGTGCTGTGATTGGTTAGCTGGCCCAGCGTGCTTTGATTGGCAGCGCTTACGTGTTCGGGGAAATGTCCCGCCCCTTCATAACAGCGAGGAAAACCCTGCCCAAATAACAGTGTTGTTTCAACTGCTTTCAGTTGAAAGTATCTAAAACTGGTAGCTAAATGTCACTAGATGACATCCAGGGCTTTATTTGCTCACCAGCCACTGTGGCTAGTGGTTTTCCAAAGTTACTAACCACTCACTGGCCATAAGTTTGCTGTCGGGAAATTACCTACATTTTATATGATTTAAGTTGACTTTTGCATGCTAAAATTACTTGATTTTGAGTCATTTTACTTGATTAGCTAAATTTAAAATGTTCAAATGCAGACTGTCCACCCAAATCAAGACTACTATATCAGCTGGTATGTACAGGTCTTCTCAAAATCTTTGATTCAGAATACACGCTTCATTTCAAAGCGGAGCTGTTATGTCTGCAGAGGCAACAACTGCCTGTCCTTGTTTTTCAGCTAGTATGTATACTATGTGATATGAGCCGAGGCAAAGTTATGTGATCATGTTTACCTCATTCTTCTAAACTAAAATATAATTTTCCATACTCATAGACACATTCGTTACGATTCAAATGTTTTATGTGTACAGCAAACTTCTTCTTGGAAGCACATGAACAGGCCTCATACTCCTCATATGATTATAATTGTAAAGTAAAACACATCATATCATGCTATATTATACTCAATTTTACCATAATGAAATCTTCAACATTGGCGGGTGTTAATGTCAAGCCCTGATGACATCATGATGGCAAATTCATTGATCTATATAAATATGAATAAAGATAAATATGAATAAAGATCATTCATTGATCTATATAAATATGAATAAAGATCAGAAAAATGCCAAAGTGCAGTGCCCTTAAAGCGCACGACTAAACCCACACTATCTCGAATACCGCTTCGGAGCGTATCCCATCATGCATTATGTTCGGGAACTCCCATGCCCTGAAATCACAAGATGTCAATTAGCCTTTTTCACAAGAATCAGAAATCACGTGACGCAGTAAAGTTAGTTCCGCTATGGGCTTAATATCCTCTTTTCTCAAATATCGCTTTCCTGTTTTGTCTGTTTTCCAAGTTGCTGTTGCATAATCTACAAAGAAATTAATTTCTGCTTGTTTGTAGCGTGTACGTCCACTCATGTCAACAGACCGTTGCTTTAATTTACAGTATAGGCTACGCAGCTTCTCATTCAATAATTCCCCTGCTCGTATCACTGTACGGCCAACATTATTTATATAATTTAATCATATAAAAAAAAAATAAACTCCCAATATATGCTTCAATGTGGGATATAAAGTCGTGAGATCTACATTGTCGTGAGTTTAATATGCTTAAAATATATAGTATGCATTAATCTCATAGTATTACATTCCGCATTCAAGCATATGTTATAACTAATCCTGACCCATTAAAATGATTACACTAAGACATAATTAATTTCCAAGACCACACTGTATACAACTATCAACTATATTCATGTCTTTCTTTCTTCAGTCTAAAAGAAAAGGTTTTTGATGAAACATTCCAGGATTATTCTCCTTATAGTGGACTTCAGTGGCCTCCAGATGATTGAAGGTCCAAATGTCAGTTTCAGTGCAGCTTCAAAGGGCTTTAAACGATACCAGACGAGGAATAAGAGTCTTAGAGAAACAACAATGCAGCCCTAGTCACTCAGATGGCGTCAATTTCAAACCATTTAAAGTCTGATAAATTATTATAATAATATAATATAATTATTTATTAATTAATAGTAATAATAATAGTGATGGGAGAAGCATACTTCATAGTAACAATATCATATCGAAAAATGTGAGAGTACAAAGGGAACAAATTTTGAAAGAGAACCATTATCTGTTGGTTTGAAAAGTGCCATCTGGATGAACACTGGACACAGATTTTACCAGGGGTGAAACATACTTCTCCAGGAGCAGACAAAATATGTTATGAAATGATAAAACATCTCTGAATGAGATTTTAGAGGTTTTTTTTAACAAGATATGAGCCCACAAGGAAGTGTGTAGCCCACTATTATTTAATATAGTGATAAATGACATATGATTGGACAAAGATTGGTAAATCTTTATGTACGGATGATGGTGCCTTGTGGAAAAGGGGACGAAATATAGTGTATGTGGAAAGTAGCTTGTAGATAGCAGTTAATAAAGTGGAAAAATTGGTAAATAATTGGAGTTTTAGAGTGACAGTAGAAATAAACAAAAGAAATATCAAAGTGGGGATTGAACGGAGGGTATATGGAAAAAACAGAAGACACTGTGTTATGATCCGGCTCCATTTAGGACACTCAAACATTAATTATTCACTACATATGATGAAAAATTGGTGTGGAAACTCAGAAAGAAATCAGCAATACAGTTAAGAATATATTTCAGAATGCACAGAAACAGTAAGAGTGTATAATTTTCTTCTAAAATATTTAATACAGATTTGATTAGTAAGATTTGGGTATTTTTTACCACTTTCGTTCATTGGGGATTCACACTCCATCCGGTAGGGGGCGGAAATGCGCCTTAAGCTGGTTTACCAACTGCTAAAAACACAGAAGAAGAAGCGTCGGCGTTGAGTCGTCTGAGGTGAGTCGAGAAGTTTTTCTCATATTTACACGATCATCAAACACACTTTATACAGTTTGATCAAGCGACAGGCTCATTTCTGTATTGTTTTCATCGAGCACAGCGATACTTGTGCGTCTTTTCTGTCGTCTTCCTGCTGAAATAAACATTTAGTGCAGCATGTGAGGAAAATATGATGAATTCATTCAGACCTGAGCGATTTTGTGTTCGTTTGTGTGATTGTTTCATGTTTTATAGTGATAATAACTGTTACTGAATGTCAAAGTTTGAGATCTGTGAGGAAAATATGATGAATTCATTCAGACCTGAGCGATTTTGTGTTCGTTTGTGTGATTGTTTCATGTTTTACAGTGATAATAACTGTTACTGAATGTCAAAGTTTGAAATCTGTGAGGAAAATATGATGAATTCATTCAGTCCTGAGCGATTTTGTGTTCGTTTGTGTGATTGTTTCATGTTTTATAGTGATAATAACTGTTACTGAATGTCAAAGTTTGAGATCTGTGAGGAAAATATGATGAATTCATTCAGACCTGAGCGATTTTGTGTTCGTTTGTGTGATTGTTTCATGTTTATAGTGATAATAACTGTTCTGAATGTCAAAGTTTGAGATCTGTGAGGAAAATATGATGAATTCATTCAGACCTGAGCGATTTTGTGTTGGTTTGTGTGATTGTTTCATGTTTTATAGTGATAATAACTGTTACTGAATGTCAAAGTTTGAGATCTGTGAGGAAAATATGATGAATTCATTCAGACCTGAGCGATTTTGTGTTCGTTTGTGTGATTGTTTCATGTTTTATATGGTGGTGTTGTTTGCCTGTAGAGTTCATAAAGATGGGTTCCCTATTTTGTGCGTTATTCATGTCATGTTTGAGTGTTACTGAATGTCAAAGTCTTTTCTCTTATTTGACTCAGATTATCAGTTTCTAACAGCAAACACTCAGAATAAAGTGAGATGATTGAATAGATAGTCTGAGGATCATCAAATATGAAACTGCTGTAAACAATTCATGTCAATAGTTTCTGTTTTCACTCATTTATTATGCTGATGTCTTCAGATCTGCTGTAGATTGACACTTGCCCATTTCATGATACCATACTATACTTACCAGTGAATTACCACGATACCAAGTGAGTTGCATTCATGTGTTAAAGGCACAATATGTAAAAGCAATCAAGGATTTTTGTTCGTTTGTGTGAATCAAGTATTCATGTTTTATAGTGATAGTAACTGATACTGAATGTCAAAGTTTGAGATCTGTGAGCATTTAATAGAAAATATGATGAATTCATTCAGACCTGAACGCGAGCGATCATAACTATTAAACTATGAAAGACTTGGGTAAAGTTGGTTTTATACACACTTCTGTATTGACTTTCCAATAAATGTTAAATTAATGTTTGCGAAATTTTAAGCACAATATGTGACAAAATTTGTCAATATGTAAAATTTTTCACAATCAAGGATTTTTTTTTTTTTAACAATGTAGTGTGATTCAAGTATTCGAATGTGTGAATATAAAAAATTTACCCAAATCAAAGCTTGATTTAGCATTAATCAGGGAACCGCTTTAGACATGCGCGTGTCCTAATTGTGAAATTGTGATATTGTTGTTGTACCTGTACATTTTGCAACCCTAGCCTCAACAGACTGAGGGTATTTGTTGGTTACAAATGTACATTTTGTCTGTGCTCATGCTTTCAACTTTTTTTTTTTTTTTTCTTTCTTCTGGCCATTATTTATATTTTAAGACATTTCTTTTGTAACGGACTTAGGAGCTGTGCGTGTAAAACTCCCCTGACTCGAGACGACTGACACTAGGATGGGCATTTCAAGCAAAACTTCTGCGTCGATACGCCGTATATTCGAAAATCGCTGCCTACGACGAGCCTGATTACCTTTAAAAAATTCGAAACAGCGCATCAATTCGACGTGGACCGCAATCGCTGTGATGGTCTGATAGAACCCTCCCTTGGGTCAAAAAACTGGTGCGGAGCACTCGGAGAAGAGCCTACATGGTCTGCATGGCCTACACAGAGGCTCCGGCGTAGGTACGACGTAGAAGTATAAATCAGCCTTTAGAGCGCCCGGTTATACCAGCGGACCTACAAAGTTTATATTCTTTTTTTTATTTCTACGTTTCTATGCTTCCAACCATTTCGTTCAACTCTTAACACGTGACTGCCCACATGCCACCTGCTATAAAAATAAACTGTCATATCATATTCAAAACTACTGTCTTGATCAGCACAAAATAATCAAATTGGCTACATTCTTTTGTAAATGACTCTGCTTTCAAATAATACTTAACTTCTAAGTACTGCTGAATTTGCTGAAAAACTATTTTTAAAAAAAATCATAGTTTATGAAAATATTTTTTGTAATGTGTACTCCAATATGTCATAAAGCTCATATAATCATGTTATGTGTCATTTGAAAGGTCTCACAGAGTAGAATACAACAAGCATAATTGTTTTGGACTAATCAGCAAGTTTTTGTACGTGAAGCCCCGCAAGCTTAAAGTAAATAATACGCTGATGCAACACTTATGTCACGTTTCGGCTTGTAATTTCAGAAAAATTCTGATTGGACTACAAGGAAAATTGGACAACATTATTTACTAGGGCTGGGTAAACATACGTTGATTTCTCAGTATTTAATCGATTCTCATTTTTACGAACTGATATGGATTCGTAAATCCCAAGAATCGATTAGTCTAGTCTGTTTTCAGTTGATGAATGAGCAGAATATGTAGCACCTCCCATCCAATAAATCGCAATAATCTTTGTTACTTTTGATATGAAACAAAGTCTCAGATTTCAAATGACATCCATCTTATTATGAGATTCAAAAATAAATACCGTTTTGGCGCTGTTTAATGTGGCGTGACAGATCGCTTTAGCGCCTCAGTTAAAGAGAAGCATGTGATCATCCTCTCCTCCGCTTTAATACCAGTTACAGCTAAATAAACATGAACATCTGAAGGTATGTTAAAATATACAGTACAACTTACTGAAATCCGTATCATGTCTCGTGTAATCGCTCAATCAGTGCTTCAACCTCGGAAAGACTCAATAAAACAGCTTAAACAATGTCACGTGACGTCACATTTACCTCAGAAAAACATATTCAGTGACCATAAACTCATTAGTCAGCTAGAAAAGTGCTCTAGAAAGCATCATTCTGATAAATATAGTTATGCACCGTTACATATTCATTATAATGTTCTTCAATATTTAATGCATGTTTGAATAAATCAGTCATGACAGCCGTGATTTAAATGATTATATTTTAAAAAAAAAACAAATTGGAGTAGAAATATGATTATGTAATTCTAAACTTTATTTATAATAATAACATCATTGAGTGTAATTTAAGTGTTTGTATATAAATAAGTTAATTTAACATTCAATATTATTATAGTAATACCAGCTGACTCTCATGTGTAGTTTACAGCATTAGTTGAGAGATTTTTCCCTCTAGAAAATTTGCCATGTGCTGTAACTGAAATACTACATCCAAAATAATCAATATCGAAATCGTAATCATATTGAAAGCATGTGAATAGTAATCAAATCGAATTGTGAAAATTGTGTCAATACCCAGCCCTATTATTTACAGCAGATTCTCCCAATTAAAATGATTCCATTATTAGCATAATCCAATAAGTTGACCACAAGATATTGTTCATGCAGTTATGACACATAAAACCCCACAGGCGCACAGATGCTAACTAAAACTAAAATATAGCTATCATGTGGCATTTCATCTTATAACTTCAAGAAACATGCATAGCCTAGATCAGGGGTGTCCAGACTCGGTCCTGGAGGGCCACTGTCCTGCAGAGTTTCACTCCAACCAGCTGGCCAACACCCCTGGCCTAGATTGTAGAAAATGGCACATCATTACTTAGTGGATTCTCCCGATTGAAATGAGTCCAAGATTAACACAATCCCACGCGTCGATCATGAGTTATTCCACATGAAAGAACTGTTTTAAAAGTTCCCATCAGGGGGCGCCAATGGATAAACAAAAAAAGGCTACCTTTGTTCCAAATGCTGTAACTTTTGATTTCTTTATGCAAACACTATGAAATTTGATCCAGATACAGCACAGAGGAACATCACCAGAAACAAATCTGAGTTATCTCTGAGTTATTGTATGTCAAATATAAAATATATGTAAAATTTCCCTTGAGCAAACTTTTATTTTTTGTCTTTATCAGCAGCATGAGAATGTTCAAATTTAGTAATTTTTTAAAGAAAAATCATTTCAAATGATACCAATCTTTTGACTCTCCTTGCTACACTTTTGGAGTTATAAGTCTTTACTTTTTCTGTGTGTCACTCAGAAAAAAACCCCTCTGAAAATACCCTCAAGACTTAAGGGGTTAAAGAGGGACGGTGAAAGAACATGAGTGATCCAGAACCCTGCAGAATGAAACACACTGAAGATACTGAAGAACAAAGAGGTTGGTGTTTATTCTTCATTCATTCATGATGCTGAACAACATTCATGTTAGAAAGATTCAAGCACTTCTGCACATTTAGATTGGCTGGAGCAGGAACAATCTTAAAGGCTCCTGTTATCAACAGTTTTATCCCTTAAAACTCGTCTTTGATTATCAAAATGGCTTTTTTAGAAGTTTTTTTCATTACTTGATTTTCACCACACAGGGTCTTTAACAGCTGTGAAATTAAACAAACTATGAAATGGGTGCCAAATCTTTTCGGCTTTCCACAAATGGTCATTAAAGGGAGGTTTGACAATTTCCCATTGATTGTCAAACTAAATATTAGAAATAGAGAGGTGAGTGTTAAATTTGAAGGATTTGTTGAGGAGTGAGGGGAAAATAGCCTATGCTATAGTGTTAATGTTTGTAAAAGTTTTATTTACCGGTATTTAATATACATTTAAATTAATGTAATTGTTTGCAATTATGAGGTCTTTGGAGTAAGATCAATTTCTTTTTCATGAGATTACTTTTTGGCTCTACTCTTATTGGCTGGGTTACATTTCTCCGTGTCATAAACTCTCGGGCGAGGTTTCTAAACTTGTAACTTTTTAGGGGTGTTATATTCAAATGATGATTGTTTTCAGCCGCCACATTTATCAATGTCAGGTTGTAACACTTTCCACCTTACAATTACGCTGGGGTGCCAGACAGATATAAATATTCAGTCAAAATTTATTGTGTATTTAAGGATTGTCAGTCCAGTTAGAAGGAGAGTGAACAAAGGACACATGTACCTTAATAATTGTCACCTAACATGTATCCATAATCTTTTAAGGGTAAACCAAAGAAGAAGAAAACACAAACTTTTCACTCAGAAATGCAAATTTTCAGTGTATCCACAATGACAATTCTATCACACCACATATCACCACTCATCAGCAATAAACGCAAGCATAAACAACATCATCAACAGCAAAACTTGTTCATCTCAAATCCCTTCAGCACAGTTTAAATAGCCTGGATTTTAAATGATTGTTCAGTCAGTCACGGCACTTGATTCAACTCAATCCATTGCTTCCACAGTGTATTAAAGGAGGAGTAACATCAACAGCTGGTATAATCCTAACACAAGCGAATTCATTAAGTAGAGTAATTATCCATTCGCCGACGTTATATACTTTCCGTCGTGATAAAACAATAAACACGGCTTCAATATAGAGGTGAAACTCCAGAGGAACTGCTCTAACGTTCATTATCCCCTCCATCGCTCTTTTCAGCATGTCTAACGCATACGCCATCGTGCATCCAGTATTACCAGACCGGACCAACATAGACACCATCTTTGTTGTGGCAGCTTTTGGACAATAATTTGTGTCCTTTTAAACTGTGCCATTTACCAGAACATTAGCACAAATCCAATTTAATTTGTGCTTATTAAAAATAAGAAAGTGCACTGTCACAAGGTCATTCGTACGATGGGATTGGCGCCATACGAATGTTTCATGAATCACACATGAACCCTGTCATAAAGTCATTTCTGCACTCGTTTCTATGTTAGATTGATAAATGAGGCCATTGAGATGACATTATTCTACTCACCCTTCAACCATCAAACATTTAAAAGTGTAAAAACTTCAACAAGGTACTTTAAAAAACCATGAATAACCCCAAAAGTGTGATTCTTTCTTTTTTCTGTCTTTTCAGAGCTGATAAAAGTGAAGGAGGAGAGTGAAGAACTGAGTGAAGTGGAGGAGGAACATCATGTCAAACCTGTAGAAAAACCTTTGAGTCGCTCAAAGACTAAAAAGACATTTTTAAAGAAACGAAGATCCAAGCAAAATTTCACCTGCACTCAGTGTGAAAAGAGTTTATCAACAAAGCAAAGTCTTGAGATTCACATGAGAATCCACACCGGAGAGAAGCCATTCACATGTGACCAGTGTGAGAAGAGTTTCACAATAAAGCAAAGTCTTGAGTATCACATGAGGATCCACACCGGAGAGAAGCCGTTCACCTGCACTCAGTGTGGGAAGAGTTTCCCATACAAACGTAGTCTTGAGCGTCACGTGAGAGTTCATACTGGAGAGAAGCCATTCAAATGTGATCAATGTGAGAAGAGTTTTGCACGAAAAACTTATCTTGATCAACACTTGAGGATCCACACTGGAGAGAAGCCATACACATGTGTTCAATGTGGAAAGAGTTTCGCACTGTCAGGACACCTTAAAGAACACATGAGAGTTCACACTGGAGAGAAGCTGCACGTATGTGATCAGTGTGGAAAGAGCTTCGTAAGAAGACATCATCTTAAGTGTCACTTGAGAGTTCACACCGGAGAGAGACCGTTCACGTGTGATCAGTGCGGGAAGAGCTTCATTCAGTCATCACAGCTTCTGAACCACAATAGAGTTCATACTGGAGAGAAGCCTTTCTCATGTGATCCGTGTGGGAAGAGCTTCACCCGATCTGAACAGCTTAAAGGACACAATAGAGTTCACACTGGAGAGAGGCCGTTCACATGTGATCAATGCAACAAAACATTTCCTCTGGCATCCACCCTAAAGAAACACATGAAAGTTCATACGGACGTGAAGCCACATTCATGTTTTGTGTGTGGAAAGAGATTTTTAATGCTGTTTAATTTACGTGCCCATCAGAAAATTCATACTGGTATAAGAGATCAAGTGTGCTTCGAGTGTGGGAAGACTTTCACTGCAGCAAACGATTTAAAACGGCACAAGAGGATCCACACTGGAGAAAAACCTTACAAGTGTTTGCAGTGTGACAAGAGATTCGGTCGATCAGGACATCTGAAAACACATGAGAAGATCCACAGCAGAGAGAAGCTGTGCAGAAGGAGTTTCGCATTTAAAAGCTAACTCAAGCCAGGGCTTGAGATTTACGCTTGACCAGGACAAGTGCTTTTTTGTTTTGTTTTTTAAAGGGGAAAATGAAAGAGAATTGTACTTCCCCAACCGGACAAGTAGCTTGATTAAAATGTCAGTAACAAAAAATAACTAGGCAATCACCAAAACGAGAGAATGGTTCGGATTTTAATACATTTAGTGTAAGTGGTGATTGATAGTGGTTTAAGACTGATGCCAACATGGCTGAACCACACTGAATTCTTATGGGAATCAATCTACATCTGCACACTTTCTAAAAGAAGTTCACATCCAAGACAACCTACCCCACTGTGTGGAGACAGAAGAGTCCCTCCTCACTATTGATTGCCCACATCTGTTTACTTACTCACTTTCTCTAACCCTCCTCCTCATCTCCTGAACTAAAGATGCTCAAAACTCACCTAACAAGGTGAACAAGAGCATGATAGTTCATGTTTGGTATCATTCAGAAGGTCCATGCACTCATGCTGTTTTTAAACGGGTTAATAGTTTGGGTGTCCTCATTCGCACCACATACAAGTATATAAAGTATAAAAGGAGTTCTTTTTTGTACCTAATTTGGACCCCATTCCATGTCAAATCATACTCATTGCAGGCCTTGCATGATGATCAGTGAACATCTGCAAAAAAAGAGGTTAAACTAGCACTGAGAAATCAAGAAAGTTATAAATGTTGATTGTGAGTTGGCATCGCACCAAGAATGACTGACTTCACTGCGTACATAGTGAAATAATGTGGACATGTTCTGTTCTATTGGATAATAAGTTCTCTCCACACTGGACTCATTCTCTGCCTGGAATGCATTTCTTCCATTGCCGGGAACTGGTTGTCGGCCTGCTACAAGCCCTCTAACCCCTCTATCCTCCATCTGTTGGACTGACTGTGAGGTGAGTTAGCACTCCGTCTTACCAGTCATCCATATTCGCTTACTGACTGGTTGGGGAGCCTAGTTTTCCGTAAGCTTTAGGTGCTGTAATGGTTGTGGTTTTGGCTAACGTAGTTTTGCAAATAACTACCTTTCTCATGGCTATTGCTAAAAATGTGCCCAAACTTTTTTTCACTCATCCCACTTTTGGTTCTCCTTATTGTTGGAGTATATATCTGCCTTATGAACTCAAGGCGCCTAACGGGCACCTGCGCCGTGGCGTTGTGGTGTACGACACTGTTGTTCACTTGGCATCATCCGACGCCCGCACTTTGTGCATCCTGCAGGATTTTCGATGTGTATCAGTCTACAAATACTGGTATTCCGTGTATCTGGTCAAAAAAACAGAACTACGAATAAACCGACCCGTCTACAGAGCGACTTTGTTCACTGGCTTAATGTAGCACCATCTTGTATATGTTACATATTACCACGCTTGTTTGTACAGCTTATTTTTAACCACTTCCCTTTTTTCTGTGCTTCTAATATGTAAAGCTGCTTTGAAACAATTACCAATTGTAAAAGCGCTATATAAATAAATTTGACTTGACTTGACTGCGATCGCTTGTTTATATAAACGGGACAAACTTAAATTACAACACAACTGGAAATAAAGGTGTATTACAAAATCACTTTGCTCTCCTCAACTGCCGCTCCATCTCAGATAAGGGTCCTTATCTAAATGAACTAACTATGGACAACAACCTGGATATGCTATTTCTTACTGAAACCTGGCAAACACCGAATTATTTCGTACATCTTAACCTGCTTACACCAGACGGATATCAATACTTGTCTAAACCGCGTTTACATGGGAAAGGTATGGTCTTGCCGTCAACTACCAGAACTCTTTATCTATCACTCATCTGGATTTCCATATTCCTAAGTCCTTTGAGTACATGGTTCTGAAAATTGGCTCAAGCTGTCCTCTTATAATTATCCTTATTTATAGGCCACCCAAGCAGCAAACTGATCAGAACTTTGTGAACTATTAACTTTAGCTTGTGCTGCATCGTCCCAAGTCATCTTACTTGGTGACTTTAACATTCATGTTGATACTATCTGCTCTAACTCAATTAAAGACTGTCCTGGACTGCTATAATCTTACCCAGAATGTTAATTTTCCAACTCTCACTCATGGCCATACACTTGACTTACTTTGTATATCTGGTGTGAATAACATCAGCAGTCATGCTATTCCTGTCTCTGATCACAAGCTTATCACATCCTACTAAAGGTGCTATTCATACTACTATTTCTTATCGTAAAATCAATGATACCAATGTAAATACTTTGGTTGCTTCAGTTGCTTCCTCTGCCCTTTCTGATGTCTCTAATTTCACCTGTCCATATGTCATATCTGACCTCATTCTGCTATTTCTTATGTTTTAGATGAGCATGTTCCAATTGGTACCATGTATGTTCCTTTGTCCCACACCTCCCCCTGGTATAATGCTGAGCTTCGTGTTATGAAGGAAAAAGGCAGACAGCTTGAATGCCTCTTTAGGAAAACTGGCTTGACTGTCCATTTTCAAATGTTCTCAGAACATATTAGGCATTATAAAACTGCCTTGAATGCAGCACGCTCTTCCTATTTTTCAGACATCGTTAATAAAGCTAACAATAGGCCAAAAACACTGTTTAGCATGGTCAAGAAATTAGTCTATTAGTCCACCTAGCCATAGTCCCAGTCAATATGAATGTGATGATTTGTGTGGCTCTTTCTTGTGCCACTTTCAAAATAAATTGGACGCTCTATGTGGGTCTCTTGGCACTGAACCAACCTCTTCTACTTGTGAGCAAGCTCATTCTATTCAACTGTTTAATAATTTTACCTTGACTAATCCTGCCTTAATTGCTGAAATAATACAAACTCTAATTCTTCCTCATGTCAGTTAGATCCTCACTGAAAACTGCTTAAAAAACCAAACCTGGACCCAGCAGATTTCACCAACTATCATCCAATCTCCAATTTACCATTTGTTTTGAAAATTATGGAAAAATCTGTTGCCAATCAGCTACAGTCTTTTCTAGCTCTCAGCGATCAGTTTGATGCATTTCAATCTGGTTTCCGCTCTCATCACAGCACTAACTTTAGTTAACTTTGTCAATGATCTGTTACTTTCTGGGGACTCAGGTAATCTCTCCATTCTTCTACTGCTCGACCTCAGCTCAGCATTTGATACTGTCTGTCACAAGCTATTTCTCTCCTGCCTTTCAGAGATCGGTGTCTCAGGTGCTGCACTATCCTGGTTCTCCTCCTATCTCACTGATAGACAGTACTACATCTCCATGCATAATCATAAATCTCCCACCACTTTACTCAGTCAGGGTGTTCCCCAGGGCTCTGTTCTCAGACCATTACTGTTTATTACTTGCTTTTTGGACATGATATTCAGATATATACTGCTTGCCGACCAGATCCTATTCACCAGACCACATCACTGTCTACCTGTGTCACTGCGCTAAAGGCCTGGCTAAATCCCAATTTCCTCATTTTGAATTTGAGCAAAACAGAAATTTTAATTACTGGCTCCCCATCACTAACAAAAAATATAATAAATGTCCCCAGTTTCAACCTTGATGCTACATCAATTTTCCCATCGGCTACTGTCAGAAATTTAGGCGTTACTCTTGATCCTTCACTGACTCTGGATGTTTAACATCAGTAAACTTTCCAAAGCTGCATTTTTCCAGCTTTGCCGTTTAGCCCAACTTCATATGTTCATATGTTTCCCCAAAAGATGCTGAATCATTAGTGCATGCTTTTATTACATCACGCCTTGCCTACTGTAATGCTCTCTTTGCCAGATTACCATTGCCTCTTTCTCATTTACAATACTTTCAAAATTCTGCTGCAAGAATATTAACCCACACTAAACGATCTGCTCATATTACCTCCATTGGAGCCAATTAAACTCCATTGGCTCCCTGTACCATCTTGCATTACCTTCTGCTTACCTTTAAATCACACAAAGGCCTTGCTCCGCCTTATCTCTCTGATCTACTGTCTCCTTACGTTCCGCCTCAATCACTTCGATCTTCAGAGAGTGAACTTGTACCTAGATTTCGTCTATCTTCAATGGGCGGCAGGTCATTTTCCGTCATTGCACCTAAACTATGGAACTCTGTACCACTGTCACTAAAGACAATAACCTCTCTGTATTTAAATCACAAATCAAAACCTACTTGTTTACCCAATACTGTCAGTCATAACATGTTCTTTAGACACTATCCTCATCTGGACACTACCAGCTGTAATTCTCTCTCGAGTATTTTTATTCTGTGTATTTATGTTGCATCTACAATTCTTTGATTGTCACTTATTGACACAATCCTTTTTCTGTTGTTACTTATACTATGTTATGTTTCTCTGTTTTCTGTTTTAAATTGTACTATTATATGCAACTTCATTAATTTCTATCCCCGGACTGGGCAAATGTCTACTGTCCACTTAACTGATTAATTGATTGTGATACGACTGTTTTTGTTCATGTGAATCGACTGTCTATTATGTTACTGTTTTTGTAAAGCGTCCTTAAGCTTGGGAAAGGCGCTATATAAATTAAACATTATTATTATTACTGATTTCCAATATTAAAGAGTTGCTTGTCTTTGTCTTTGCACGTGGGTTGTTGGCCATTACATTGTGTGCATATAGCGCTCATGACACAAAGAGATATTGCACTAATGTTTGTCACAAAGAGATATTGCACTAATGTTTGTGTTAAATATTGTTTTTGGGATGCAGAAACATGCTTTTGTTCAATGACAGTATTGATGATAAGAACAGAAAATGCAAATGCTGAGGTGGATTTTTCCTGTGAAGCCGCTATGGAAATATACTTTCAGACACTCCTGGGCATTCAAATAATCATGTTTCTAAAGAATTACAGCAACAATGACCAACAAAGAGAATAGATGTGGATCCATTTTTAGCACAAGTGATGTGACACACTGATTGAGGGATGAGAGCAGATATAATAATCACATTGTTTAAAGCTGCAGACAGAAAAATCGGACAAAACACACAACCTCTAAAGTAAGAACAACTCGCATCTTCATTCTTCAAGCAGACTTTGAGATTTTAATATTGTCTCAATTATTGTGTTGTGTACGGTGCAAATTCTCACTTCAATTTTTCAGAAATGGACCAAACTCCATATTTCATCCTTGTCATCGGTGAGTGTGTTTGTCATTTTATTTATGGCTTATAGCAGTGTTTCTTAACTCCAGTCCTTATTTAACACACCTGATTTGGATAGGAGAGAGCTCCATAAACTGAGTGTGTTAGATAAGAGAGACAAACGTGCAGAACGGACTGGAGTTGAGAAACACTGGTTTATGCTTTCATCAGGTTTGACGCCGTTATGAAAAGCAACCCTCTACAATGCGAGTAAATTACTCACATATGTGACTCAATTTTCATGCTATCGTTATCATTCTGCCATAATAAATTGTTAGATTTCTCACGCCAGTGTTTGAGTTAGATGCAAAGTGTAAGTTTAGCACAGATGTATTTTCACTCGCCATGAATTGAACCCTCATGATTGTCACAAATGATTTCTATTTTGAATAAATACTGTTTTTTTTTAATCTTTTATTCATTAATGTATTTTATCAATGTGTCAAATACACTGCACATCTATTGAGGTGAACTGGAATAGTGATGGAGAGCGAAACTCTTAATATAAGTCTTTACCAACACTTTTTATCAATTTAACACATCCCTGATGAACAAAAGTAAGTATATTTAGAATAATTAAAAAAAGAAATGACTGACCTCAAACTTTTGAATGGTAGTGCATATTGTTAGAAAATGCTTCTATTTTGAATAAAGCTGTTCTTTTTTTTATATTTTCATTCATCAAAGAATCCTTAAAAAGTATCACAGGTTGCAAAAAATATTAAGCAGCACAACTGTTTCCAACACTGATAATAAATAATCATATTAGAATGATTTCTGAAGGAAATCATGTGACATTCATGAAAATTCATCTTTGGTCACATGGAATAAATTATATTTGAACATATATTCACATACATTAAAATAAATGAGTTGTTGGATTTATAAAAAAAAAAAAAAAGTCAAGTGGTTCCACGCAACTATATTGAGTAATTTGAACAAATAATTAGTTGAATGAACAAAAGAAAGTAAAGCTGCCAAAATTTCTTTGAGTAAATACAAATCGTCAGATGTGCAGTTTAATAAGACTGAAACCCTTCAGAAACAGGTTGAGATATGGTCTCTTTTGTTACGGCCAGCTCGTTTCAAGCCACAACATAAAAAAGGGATGACACACCACCGTGCAATCAATATAAATTAATTTATTGATTTAACAAACATAGCAATAATCACAAATAACAAACGTAAGTCTAGGGAAAAATAAAATATCAAAGGAAATAACAAAATAACACTAACTAAGTCTTAAAGCTACAAGATATAAGAAATGTATAACTAAAGAAAGAGAGAGATGTCAAGAGCAACTCCTGGGAGAACCACCCCACCAAGAGAGCTAACCTCAATAAACAACCCTGAGTCCTTATATATATTCTACACCCCTGATCACTATTAATTAATCAATCAATCAATCAATCAGAAGCGACACAGAACTCCCGCAGTCTGCCACCAACAGGTAGGGAGGATACTCCGGGTCGTCACACCTCCCACTCCAAAAAGAGGTTCCCTAAAGAACCGACAAAAATTTAAACAACACAAAAAGAAAATATTAATACATAATCACAAAAAAAAAATGAAGGCCCCTGATACTCATCTCTGCAATCCTGTTCCATTTCACTCTTGGATCTCCTGGGCCCTAGGACATCAAAGAGAGACAGAGAAAAGGAGGAAAAGAGAAGGGCACAGCCAACACCACGCAAAAACCCCTTTAAACACGGGAGAGAGCATCGGCAATTAGATTATCCTTGCCTCGTATGTGCTTAATTTGTAGATGAAAAGGCTGTAAGGTAAGACTCCACCTCATGATTCTTTGATTTTTACCCCGCATTCTGTCCAAGAAAGTTAAAGGGTTGTGGTCGGTATACACTATGATGGGGCCACAAATGGAGCTCAAGTAGACCTCAAAATGTTGAACAGCCAACACCAGGGCCAAGGCCTCTTTTTCGATAGTAGAATAAGCCTGCTGATGGCGGTTAAATTTTTTTGAGAAATAGCTTACCGGATGTTCAATTCCATCAGCATCTTCCTGTAAAAGAACAGCACCAGCACCACAAGCACTGGCATCTACTGCAAGGAGAAAAGACCTCTTAAAATCAGGTGTAGCAAGTACAGGTGCATTGGCTAAAAGGGCTTTAGCATTATCAAAAGCACACTGGCACTGTTCTGACCACTTAAATGGTTTCTTTGGACTCAATAAGTCAGTCAAAGGGGTAACAACACTAGCAAAATTCTGACAAAACCCTCGGTAGTAGCCTACCATTCCCAGGAATCGACGGAGTTCACGACGGGTAGCAGGCATAGGGAACTTAACAATAGCATCAACCTTAGCATCAATTGGTTTCACAAAACCCCGACCAACCACCTTACCCAGATAGGTCACGGTGGCTTTTCCGAACTCGCATTTAGCAAGATTAATGGTTAAATTGGCTTCGGCCAGACGTACAAAAAGCTCTCTAATTTGGTCAAGGTGTTCGGACCAAGAAGAACTAAACAAAACAACATCATCCAAGTATGCCTCGCACCCTGACAACCCAGATAGTACTCTATTCACCAACCGCTGGAATGTAGCGGGAGCATTTCGGACCCCAAAAGGCATAACCGTGTATTGAAGGAAGCTGTCAGGTGTAACAAAAGCAGACAATTCCTTAGCACGGGATGTTAACGGCACTTGCCAATAACCTTTCAGAAGGTCGAACTTACTGACGAATTCTGCGGAGCCAACACGATCAACGCAATCATCAATTCTAGGTAAAGGATAGCAATCAGGTTTTGTCAGAGAATTGAGCTTCCTGTAGTCAGTGCAAAAACGATATGTATTATCAGGTTTATTCACTAAAATACATGGTGAACTCCAAGAACTAAAACTGGGTTCTGCCAGGTTATGAGCGAGTAAATAATCGACCTCCTTCTGAAGTAATTCCCTTTTAATAGGATTTACTCGATACGCATGTTGTTTTACCGGTTGAGCGGTACCGACATCAATATCATGCTCGATGATATGAGTTCGGGTGGGGACATCTGAAAAAAGAGAGGGGAAAGAACTTACCAATTTCATTATGTCAATCTTTTCCGACTCAGACAAATGAGACAAATGGCAAGACAAATTACAAAAAATTTCAGAATTGTTAAGTCGTCCCTCCACTACCCCTCGAGAAGGACCGTTCATCTCTTCCATAGCTACTGGACCTGACTGTCCCACCATCTCTTCAGACATTTCTGAAGTGCTCTGACCAGCAACTGCAGTAGTGGACACAACATCAACAAATAGCAAAGTCACAGGAGTCACATAAGATTTCAATAAGTTAATATGACAAACCTGCACTTTCTTTCGGCGATCAGGCGTGTTTAATAGGTAGTTGTTATTGGGAAAACATTTCACGATCGTATAGGGTCCCGTAAACCTAGCCTGGAAAGGACTAGTCAAAATGGGTAATAAAGCCAACACTTGGTCACCTACCTGAAATTCTCTAGGCTTAACCTTACGGTCAAACAATCTCTGCATCTTCCCCTGAGACTTACCTAGTTTTCTTTGGGCAATAGCTCTAGCTTCATAGAGTCGATAACGAAAGCTACTTACATAGTCTAAAACATTCTCTGGCGGGTCAGAGGTCTTCCATTCGTCAGCAAGAACAGCAATAGGGCCCCTGACAGTGTGTCCAAACACCAATTCATTAGGACTGAAACCTATGCTCTCTTGTACGACTTCACGGATTGCTAATAACATCCAAGGAAGTCCCTCTTCCCAGTCACAGTCGAGTTCAACACAATAAGATCTCAAAAGTGACTTCAGGGTCTGATGGAATCTCTCTAGCGCCCCCTGACTCTGAGGATGATAGGCACTTGAGATGTTATGTGTTACTTTAAGTTGTCTCATGACTTTAGAGAAATGTCGAGACATAAAGTTCGAGCCCTGATCAGACTGGATATTTTTCGGAATGCCAAAGATAGACATGAAACTTGTTAGAGCTTTTAAAACCGATTTGGTAGTAATTGATCTCAAGGGATAGGCTGCAGGATAGCGTGTGGACTGACACATTACCGTCAATAGATAAGCATGTCCAGCTTTAGATCGCGGTAAAGGACCAACACAATCAATGATCAAATGTTCGAAGGGAGTTGTAACAGCAGCAATAGGCTGTAACGGAGCCAGCGGAATTTTCTGGTTTGGCTTCCCAGTCATTTGACACGTATGACAAGACCGTATATAACTGATTACATCTCGCTTGATTCTTGGCCAATAGAATTTTCTCAAAATTCTGTCATAGGTCTTTCGTACACCCATATGACCAGCTACACCTTCATGAGATAACTGCAGGACAGCTTGACGAAAAGTAAGCAGGAACCACAATTTGAATTCTAGGGTTGATTAAAATATCAGAACTCATAGGTTGTTGTCTACAGAGCAATCCATCTCGAAGAAAGTAGACAGGAAGTGAATTCTGGTCACCACTTCCTTCCTTCACTGAAGAAAAAAGATCTTGGAGGGTGCAATCCGACTGCTGTTCTTTGATTAATTCATCTCGAGTTACACTATACAGTGGAGATAAAGAACAAGCATCAGCATTATCAAAGCAAAATATACTTTCAGGCTTAGAACGAGATTTTTCCCCATTGTCAACAACAGATGGTAACTCAAACACAGGAATCACATCTTCATTATCAGTGTACACAGTATTACGGTCTGGTTGGGAAGAATTCACAGAGGAAATAAAAGTATCACTAAGAATACTTCCCTTTTCATCAGATATCATTTTCTTAGCCTTGGCTCGAGTTATGGCACATGCAGGAAATAAATTAGGACGGTCAGGGGAGACATCCATTTTGTCTACATCAGGAACCACTATAGGTGGAACTCCACCGTCAGACTTTTCCCACACATTTCCTCCTGCTAGATCATTACCTAGTATAAAGGTGACACCAGGAACAGGAAGCACAGCACGAACTCCAACAACAACATTACCCGACACCAGTTTTGAGGAGAGATGTATGCGGTGTAAAGGAACTTCCATAAACCCCATCTCAAACCCTCTAACTAGTACATGAGTTCCAGTAGCAGTACTATCAGACAAAGGCAGAAGTCCTTCCAATAAAAAGGACTGCGCGGCCCCAGTATCTCGAAGGATACAAACAGGAACAGTCTTCTCAAAGCCAGGCAAAGACACAGTCCCCTCTGTAAGAAATGGTGCATAATCATTATGACACTTAACATCCTCAATCTCCAACTCAGAGATATCCCTCTGCTTAGGCTGTATTTTCACAGATTGGGCAAGACTGTGGTTCTCGCATGATGTAGAAATTAAGCCGACAGTTTTAGCAGATCTCTCCTTTTTCTTAAGAACAGCACAATCAGAAATTTTATGCCCCGCCTTTTTACAATAAAAGCAAACAATCTCACCTTTTATGCGTGTATTAGCAACAGCATGATCAGTGGAAGAACTAGAAACAACATTCTGACGTGTTACAGTCGCTTTGCTCTTACCAAAGACACTCATCTTAGGTTTATGCAAGTCATTTAAATGGCTAGTCGTACTTCGGTGAGTAAGAACAAATTCGTCGGCCATGAGAGCAGCATCGGACAATTTACTCACCTTATGCTCATTTAAATACATAGCGACAGCATTCGGCACGCAATGTTTAAACTCTTCCAAAAGAATCAGTTCTCTAAGCTGTTCTTTAGTGGTTGACTTTCATCGAGGTACACCAACGATCAAACATATTTTCTTTTTCTCTGGCAAATTCAAGATAAGTGCACTTCTCAGGTTTAAAGAAACTTCTAAATCTCTGACGATATGCCTCAGGTGCTAATTCATATGCTTGCAATAGTGCAGATTTAACAATTTCGTAGTCACCGCTTTGCTCAACAGTCAGCGCTGAATAAACTTCCTGTGCTCTCCCTGTTAACACACATTGCAGCAATAATGTCCAAAATTCTCTGGGCCATTTCAGCGACTCTGCGACACGTTCAAAATGAGAAAAATATTTCTCTACCTCCCTCTCAGAAAACGGCGGTACCATTCTCATGTGTTTAAAAACATCAAAAACAGGTGCAGCAGAGACGGATTCATTAGAGGACACAGAAAGTGGAGTTTCAACAGTTTTTACAGTCATTTCTAATTCGAGCTTTCTCAACTGAAACTGTCTTTCTTCCCTTTCTTTTTCAAACTGCAACTCCAATTTTCGCATCTCTAACTGTTGTTGTAACCTCTTCACCTCAACATCTCTCTCCAACTCTTTCTCTTTCAAAGCACAAACGTCACGCTCTGCACGAAGCTTCTCCACATCAACACATAGCTGCTTTTCTTGCAAAGACATCTCACTAAACTTTACATTTCTGTCAGCATCAAAAAGAGGAGACGTTAAAGACTCTTCAGGGTTAATAACTTCAGCTCTTACCTCTAAAACGCCCCGTTCGAAAAGCGCGCTTCTCACAGTGTTCATCAGCGTTTCTCTAAGCTTCTTGTCGTTGCTTGTCACCTCCACGCCAAAACGCTCTGCAATCTGCAACAATTCTTCCTTGGTGCATCTCTCCAGTAATATTTCTGAAGGAAACGCGAAGAAATCTTCGACTACCGAAGGCATTTTTAGTACGCTAGAAGTTAGGCTAACAAACAAAACACATGTGAGAACGCCACTATAAACTACAACATTGAAACTACAAATCCCATAAGCCTCTTCGCCAGGGATCGTCGCAGCATAACACGCTCAAATTGCAAAACCCCGCCCAGTTACAAGATAGATGCAATACAAACTTACCACAAGTCGTTCCCCACAACATCTTCATACTGGCAGGCACTACAAACAACACGGACGCAAAAAACAGCAAACAATGTCACCTTAAATGAAAATGAGAGACTTCAGTTCCTAACTACACACTAAATGAAACTAACTAAACCTACCTAGTCTTCAAAGGTGTACCGGGCTCGAGGCGGCATTTAAACGCTAAACTCTGGGACAATTGGTACATTTAAACCAAAAGCCCGAAGCGTACCCCCGACAGAGATTTAAAACCTCCGCCCAGAATAACCTTTAAAAATAAGAAAGGCAAAATAACAAACAAAAATAACAAATAGTGTCCCGATGGAAGGATTACTTACAACCCAGCTGAGAACACACTAAATAACTGAAGTCTGCTCATTTGCACAGGTGAACACTGAAAACATCATACACTTACTTATACATGTAGCGATCCGTGACGAGCCCCCAATTTTATGTTACGGCCAGCTCGTTTCAAGCCACAACATAAAAAAGGGATGACACACCACCGTGCAATCAATATAAATTAATTTATTGATTTAACAAACATAGCAATAATCACAAATAACAAACGTAAGTCTAGGGAAAAATAAAATATCAAAGGAAATAACAAAATAACACTAACTAAGTCTTAAAGCTACAAGATATAAGAAATGTATAACTAAAGAAAGAGAGAGATGTCAAGAGCAACTCCTGGGAGAACCACCCCACCAAGAGAGCTAACCTCAATAAACAACCCTGAGTCCTTATATATATTCTACACCCCTGATCACTATTAATTAATCAATCAATCAATCAATCAGAAGCGACACAGAACTCCCGCAGTCTGCCACCAACAGGTAGGGAGGATACTCCGGGTCGTCACAGAAAACACACTTCTGCATAATGGAGGACTGTTCCCACTGTAATGCAGTCCCTTGCAAAGCATGTGGGATCTACGGATCCACTGCCTACTTAGTTATGTCTACATTAATTTATTTCATTCAGCAATGTTAAGTTGACTGAACAAACACTAAGTAAAGCTGACAATACTCATTTTTAGTAGAAACAATGCAGTTAAATTACTTTCATGTAGTTACATGAGTAATGTGAACAAGGGTGGTTTGAGTGAAACTAACAAGAAGTGAAAGTTTATTAGTGTAAAAACACTATTATTACGATTATTAAATTATATATATCATAGGGTTGGAAAGCATTAACTCAAAGCCTCTCTTTCACAGCTCTCTGCTCCGTATCTGAATGTGTTCAGCGTCAGTATCACTTTATAAATGAGGCGAAGAACTGGACTGAAGCTCAGAGATACTGCAAAGAGAAATACACAGATCTGGCCACCGTTGACAACATGAACGACATAAAGGAGCTGAAGAAGAGTGTGAATGATGGACGTGTTCAGTATGTCTGGATTGGGCTGCAGAAGACGGGTGTTGATAAATGGCAGTGGTCTTCAGGTGAACCTGTGGTCTATCTGAACTGGACTGCTGGACAACCAGAAGGCAGAGATGATTGTGGAATGATGGTGAATGGAAAATGGGAGGATTTGCCTTGTAGTGATAAACGTTATTTCATCTGCAACAACAGTGAGTTCAGCTATTTAATAATTACAATTACCACTCATTTATAGATGTCCTATATAGGCTATCAAATATAATGGCTTTTACTGATCTCACCCACTGAGTGGCAAAAAGACTGAGCTGCAGCAATCGTTTTTAGCATGAATGCTGCGAAGAACACACAAAACAGGAAAGAGCTTAGAGATTGACTGTACAAATATTTGATAAGAAATCAGAGGTATATTTTTACAGACTGTCAAACTACAGAGTATAGGAGCAAATGAATCGCTGTAATTCACAGAAACAACTGGACTCCAGGCAGAGAATCATGGATTTGCATCAATTCAATATTTACCATCTTATATTCTGCATAATTGGGTGTTTCTAAATAAACACTGACAAAAACTATACAAGTTTTAGGGCTGGACGAGTTGATATGATGATCTAACATTGATTGTATATTCAATATATCATCAGCTGTAGAAAAAGTCTTTGAATGATGTGTTTGTGAAGTTTCCAGCACTGCTCCTGTGCACATTTACACCATAAAGCAGCATGAGAATAATGAATGACCTGATTCATGAATCTGTTTCCATTTGTTTGTCTTAAAGCAAACACAGGACCTGTCTTTGTCAATCAGGAGAAGAACTGGACAGACGCTCGGAGTCACTGCAGACAGAATCACATTGATCTGGTCAGTGTGACGAATCAGAATGAGAATCAACAGGTGGCAAAAATCATTAGTGATAATCATTCATCTGGATTACATGTCTGGATCGGTCTGTCCAGAGTCAGAGACTTATGGCGGTGGTCAGATCAGAGTAACTCCTCATTCAGATACTGGAATACTAGTGAACCTGATTTGAATATATATGGTGAAAACTGTACAGTGGCTGAACCGAACGCTCAGGGACAATGGTCAGACTTCTCCTGCAACCAGATATATCCTTTTGTGTGTTATGAAGGTGAGCAGATCCTCACAAACACAATGTGATGATGAGAAAATTAAGCAATTAATTAAGAAATGATTGTGCATTAGTGATGAACACCTGCTGTTAACAAGCAGAATCACTGAAGAAAAAGAGAAACACAACTGACTTCAGTCACAGCCTTATTAATTGCTTAATTATCTCATTAACTTTAACTCTGATCAACAATATTTAGAGAGCAACCACATGTACTCCGAGCAGAGTTGATTTATCTCTGGAGATTTTACTGTGCATGTAGTTTTTGATCAGTCTCTATCTTGTGGTTTGTTTTGTGTCCAGATAAACTGATCGTGATCGACCAGAATCTGACGTGGTCTGAAGCTCTGAGATACTGCAGACAGAATCACGTGGATCTGGTCTCGGTTCAGTCGGAGGAGATGCAGCGTCGGTGTGATGAATGTGGTTAAACGGGCGTCTACTGCGGCGGTGTGGTTGGGTTTGCGTCACTCCTGCACCGTGGGCCTCTGGTTCTGGGTGAGCGGACAGACCGTGTGCTATCAGAACTGGGCGATTGATGATTCAGAGAACTGTGATTCTGCAGTGAGATCTGGAGCAGTTCGGTCTGGAGGAGATCAGCGCTGGATCAGCCGCCCTGAGAACGACCGACTCAACTTCATCTGCAGCAGATATTAAGAGCGAATCGATTCATCTAAAATCGTGTTCAATTTCCACTGCATATTTTCAATTCAACATTTGTAATTGGTTCGTAAATTAGGTTTTTATTCAAAGTTTTTGTTTAATTTACACCATTCTGGTCAGAAGGAGTCATCAGCGTTTGGTGAATCGTTTTGCTCAGCAATTGGTTCAATTGATTCAGAAAGCTTTGCTTCTCCCATCACTATCCAAAGGGTTAAAAAGACAGAAATCTTCTGTTCAGCTGTTTACTTTAAATGTTTTCTTCAGTAAACTGTTAAATTGTCTCAATTGTTCTTTTGAGGGTCTGTTTTCCTCCAGATGGATGAATTTCTGTTGATTCATCAGTGTGATTCCTGTGAGTCTTTTGCTGCATTTTAAGAGCCTCTCGGCCAGAATCGCTGTTAACACGCTTTACTTTTACAAACTCTTTCAACATGTTATTTACTACATGTTATTAACTGTTCAAAACGACTAATTTTCTGAGGGGTTAAAAGGTTATGTAAAGTTTTATTTCTGTTTTATCATGGCATAATTAATGTAACTGAAGAATGTTGTATTTTAAGGACCTCTGTGTGCTTTTGTGCTATTCACTCTGTTATATTAGGTTTGATGTAATAAACATGTCTTTAAATTAGAAATATCACGTGTGACGAATGGATTCTTTCAGAGAAACTGGTGTGTTGTGCTTCTGTGAAGGCAGATGATTCACATTTAAGATTGTAAGATGACTTTTCTTTCTCTGTTTCTCCCTGTTTTCTCTCTCCTGGTCTCTGAGGCTGTAAGGGTGAGAGAGGAGGAGAGTTGTTCTTGTTTCATCACACATCTGTTTTTAATGTACTCTATGTATATGTGTGTGTGTTTCTTGGAAAGCAGCCAAGAAAGGGTCCCTGATTCTTTGAGAGAGGGCCATAAGGCTGCTCTGGAAAGAAGGAAGTTGACCATATTTAGACTTGTTTTTCTATATGTACCACATTCCTCTATCATGAATGTATATTCTCATTGGACAGTTGCTTCACCACCCCCTGAACATGTATAAAAGCCACGCACAAAGTAAAAGTTGAGAAGGTTTGTGAACGGAGATTGGCTTCGTGTTCATGACTCTTTCCATGGGCCCATGCGTTCATGAGTGAAAGGAGGGACTGAGAATATTGATGTGTTGGCACAGAGAAATAGATTTTAACAGACATTGTTATTATTATTATTTTTTAATAACCTGCTTTTGGCGAGTTTTTGTGAAAAATGGAGAGTTTTGAGGGTGGTCCTACAGATTTTCAGAGGGAGGGGTTTGGCAACACTGCTGCTGAGGAGAGTCGAGCAGTTCACGGTATTTCTCATATTTACACGATCATCAAACACACTTTACACAGTTTGATCAAGCGACAGGCTCATTTCTGTGTTGTTTTCATCGAGCACAGCGATACTTGTGCGTCTTTTCTGTCGTCTTCCTGCTGAAATAAACATTTAGTGCACATGTGAGGAAAATATGATGAATTCATTCATACCTGAGCGATTTTGTGTCGTTTGTGTGATTTTTCATGTTTTATAGTGATAATAACGTCTGAATTCAAAGTTTGAGACTGAGGAAAATGATGAATTCATTCAGACCTGAGTGATTTTGTGTTCGTTTGTGTGATTGTTTCATGTTTTATAGTGATAATAACTGTTACTGAATGTCAAAGTTTGAGATCTGTGAGGAAAATATGATGAATTCATTCAGACCTGAGCGATTTTGTGTTCGTTTGTGTGATTGTTTCATGTTTTATAGTGATAATAACTGTTACTGAATGTCAAAGTTTGAGATCTGTGAGGAAAATATGATGAATTCATTCAGACCTGAGCGATTTTGTGTTCGTTTGTGTGATTGTTTCATGTTTTTAGTGATATACTGTTACTGAATGTCAAAGTTTGAGATCTGTGAGGAAAATATGATGAATTCATTCAGACCTGAGCAATTTTGTGTTCATTTGTGTGATTGTTTCATGTTTTATAGTGATAATAACTGTTACTGAATGTCAAAGTTTGAGATCTGAGGAAAATATGATGAATTCATTCAGACCTGAGCGATTTTGTGTTCGTTTGTGTGATTGTTTCATGTTTTATAGTGATAATAACTGGTACTGAATGTCAAAGTTTGAGATCTGTGAGGAAAATATGATGAATTCATTCAGACCTGAGCGATTTTGTGTTCGTTTGTGTGATTGTTTCATGTTTTATAGTGATAATAACTGTTACTGAATGTCAAAGTTTGAGATCTGTGAGGAAAATATGATGAATTCATTCAGATCTGAGCGATTTTGTGTTCGTTTGTGTGATTGTTTCGATGTTTCATAGCGAAAACTGTTTATAAATGTCAAGTCTGAAGTCAAATTTTGAGATCTGTGAGGAAAATTGATGTGAATCTCGAGTGTTTCTACTTCTAAACACTTAATATTGTCCCTGTAATGATGAATGTGGGGGAATAAATGTGAATATAGATGAATATTAATGAAGTTTGACATATGAAATGCTAAGAGTTTTATGATCTTTGTCAGTTTCTGTACATGCATTAATGATCAAATTACTTTAATTAATAGTTATTATAAAGTAGGGGTGGGAATCTTTAGTCACCTCACGATCTGATTTCGATTTTGGGAGTCATGATCCGATTCTAAAACGATTCTTGATCCACTTTTTTTTTCTTATTAATTAATTTGTCCCTTTATTAGTCATATTAATGAAAAAAATCCATACATTTACATATACTTACATACGTAATTATAAGTAGGCATACTTTTTTAAAAATAGTACAAATTGAAAAAAAAATTAGAACTAATTGTGTAATTGAATTAAACAATGAAAATTAAACAATGGCCATGTTAATAATTTTACACTAATATAACTTAAAAACATACAAGCAAGTATCAAATAATAAAGAGGAGCAACAAAACATATTACAATCAATAAACAAAGAGTGTTTTCAGTATTTAAGATTATCTGAACGTTTTCTTTCTAATGTCGTTTGATTGTTACATCACAGACAGCGGGAGATCTAATAAGTTGCGTTCACGCACGGATCCATTTGTCCATTTAATCCCTTAAGACAAAACTGCTGTGTTTACATTCATTTTGCGTCATAAAACCATTTTGAGACGCATTAAACCACTCAAAAACAAAGTGTCGGCATTTGAAATCATGAAATTGAAAGCAGCCTTCTGTAAGCGAGTTTCATATTTTAAATATTCAAGTCCACTGCATTCCAAACGACATAAATGATGCCTTCGTAGAGCATTTGTAAGGAAAATACAGACGGACGAGACCGCGCACAACAACATCAAACAATGCGCGCGCCTCTCGCAGCTCATCCTGTGCAGTGAAGCCCGCTAATGTCTTTGCAATTCGCTTCAACCTTTCTGGACTTCATGAAAGATTGTTTTACGGAAGCTTCGAGTGGTGTATGTGTGTGAGGAATTGAAAGCAAGCAGAATTAGGGTGTTTCTAAAGCACTCACACTCAGTTTTTTATAAAGTCGAACTGTATTTAGATTAATATGGACATATTGTTGTTGTTTGCCTGTAGAGGTTCATAATGGGTGTCAATTTATTGTTACCAATTCACATCAGTGTTAATTTTGTTGAGGAATACATTTCGTCATAATTTTCATCAGCAATATTTTTTTTTACGCACGAAAACAAAACAATGACTAAATAAAAACAGTTTTGAATGACTAAAACTATGACTAAAATCTACTCTCATTTTTGTCAAAAAAATTAAAACAAGACGAAAATGAAATAAAGGGATGATTTGGGAAGATATCCAGTCAGGACTGTGGAAGATGTGCACATTTGGAGAGTAACATGCTGATCTAACCGCTCTACAGGCTCGCCCAGCAGCACTTCAGACTGCTTCACAATCAATGAAGAGCGCACATTTATGCCAAGCCATTGCTTATAAGCTAATGTTGATGAATTGTGACAATGTTTACTACACAATGCTTATATGTTTTAGACGGCTGTAAAATGCGAGGAGTTAAACAAGGCTGCCCCATCTCCCCCTCATTATTTATTCCGGCTACAGAGATGTTGACTCTCCTAATTAAAAACTCAAATGTTGAAAGTGTAAACGGAAAATTATACTTAGTCAATTGGCTGATGATACAACATTATTTTTAAAAGATCTTATTCTTAACCAAATTCCTAAAGTAATTGAAACTGTATATAATATTCTGATTAAGTCGAGTGTCAAATATTTAGGCATTAACATTTCTAAGGATGAGGACTTGATGGAAAAGCGAAACGTTTGGAATATATGGAATGAATGCAATAAAGGCAGGATTGATGCGTGGATGCAAAGGGATTTGTCTGTTTTTGGAAGGATTTATTTAATTCGATCTTGTTTCAATTCCATATTATATCCGACACTTCTGTACCATAACGATGTTTTGCAAGTTCATGATAAATCATCTATGGAAAAAAATTGCAAACACAGTATATTACCTTTTAACTCATTTTTTTTTAAAAAATATTCAGTGGTATATATCCATCAAGTGAATTTTTAAGACAACAGATTGATTTTGAAGACAATGACTGTATTTTCTTTTCTTGTGTGTTTTCAAATATTTTCTGGGAAAATATGTCTTATTGGTTGGAGACAAAGATTCATTCACTGCCCACTTTTGCTAGGAAACATATTATGTTTGGAATGCTGTTGGATGATAAAAATTTTTTTTATTAATGTAATGTTGATTCTGAAAAACATTTTCATTCATAAATGCAAATGTATGAAGACGAAACCTTATTTTTCTATATTCAAAAGAGAGGTTATTTGTAATGACTTTCCATCACTGGAATGTATGAAAATAAAAAAGGCCCAGAAATTTGCTGGAATAATAAGAGACCTTGATTATTGTTTACTCAATAAACTATTTAATTCAGTTTAATTTCAGTTTAATTCATAGTACACTACTGTATCTTCTGTCACAGGAAGCAAAGACTGAGAACGTTAATTTGACACATTATTCTATATATAGATTTTATAAGTATAAGGGTTATTACAGTTAACCAAACCTAAAACCATTAAAAAACTTCATTACTTGAAACAAAATAAAAGTTAACTGAAATAAAAATAAAAAAAAAAAACATAAAAAATGTAAATTTATTTTATGTAGTTTCTCAGCTTTAGCTTAACCTGATATACTAAAATAATTAAAACAGAAATATATAAAAGCAAAAACTAAAAGACATAAACACACAAAACAAATCGAAAACTTTTAACTAAAATTACAATGAAAGCAGAAAATCTAAAATCTAATCAAATTTTAATAACTATATTAGTACCTCAATGATAAGTGTGTCAATCCCTGACAAGTACTGAATTGAGCTCTCTTTCAAGTCTTTTTGCACTTGAACGGTCAAAAAACGTCCGCTTTGGCGAGTAAAGTACTTAAGTGAACATAAACAGTTTGGAGAATATGTATCAGAGTATTGGATCTGTATATTGTTAAATAAATGCTTATTTGATGCATTACAATTTAACTAAACCCTTTAGATTTTCTTAAATGCCATTTAGTTTTGGTCATCGGAAATTGTTTTAGTCTAGTTTTAGTTGAGTAAATCAGTAGCTTTTTAGAGGACAGTGAGAACATGAGTGATCCAGAACCCTGCAGAATGAAACACACTGAAGATACTGAAGAACAAAGAGGTTGGTGTTTATTCTTGAAATGTTTCATTTTATTTACAGCCAGGTATTTAATATACATATAAATAAATGTCATTGATTGCAATTATGAGGTCTTTGGAGTAAGATCCATTTCTCTTTCATGAGATTACTTCCTCTTATTGGCCGAGTTACCTTTCTCCGTGTCATAAACTCTTGAGGCAAGGCTTCTAAACTGTGAATTTTTAAGGGCGTGATATTCAAATGTTTTCAGCCGCCACATTTATCAATGTCGGGTCATTCATATGATGGGACTGGCGCCATACGAAAAGTGTAAAAAGTGTAAAAACTTCAACAAGGTACTTTCAACAACCATGAATAACCCCAAAAGCGAGATTCTTTCTTTGTTCTTTCATTTCAGAGCTGATGGAAGTGAAGGAGGAGAGTGAAGAACTGAGTGAAGTGGAGGAGAAACATCATGACAAACCTGGAGAAAAACCTTTGAGTCGCTCAAAGACTTTCACCTGCACTCAGTGTGGAAAGAGTTTAGCACGAAAAACAAATCTTAAACATCACATGTTGATCCACACTGGAGAGAAGCCGTTCACGTGTGTTCAATGTGGAAAGGGTTTCATAAAGAAATATCATCTTGATGTTCACGTTAGAGTTCATACAGGAGAGAAGCCGTTCACATGTGATGAGTGCGGGAAGAGCTTCACTCAATCTTCACAGCTTCAATACCACATGAGAGTTCACACTGGAGAGAGACCGTTCTCGTGTGATCCGTGTGGGAAGAGCTTCACTCGATCTGAACTGCTTAAAGGACACATGAGCATCCACACCGGAGAGAGGCCGTTCACATGTGATCAATGCAGCAAAACATTTCCTCTGGCATCTGCCCTACATAAGCACATGAAAGTTCATACGGACGTGAAGCCACATTCATGTTTTGTGTGTGGAAAGAGATTTTTAACGCGCATTCATGTTTTGTGTGTGGAAAGAGATTTTTAACGCGGTCTAATTTACGTATACATCAGAAAACTCATACTTATGGAGTCAAATTAATGCCTTAAAGTTTTGCACAAAAATAAAGTTTTGCAAAACAAAAAAAAGAATTGAGCAATAAAAAAATGTTTTGCAAACAAAAATAAAGAATTGCAAAGGAAAAATAAAGTATTGAGCAGAAAAAAAATAAGTTTTGCAAGCAAAAATAATAAATTGCAAAATAAAATAACGTAGTGCAAAAATAAAAATATAATCAATTACAAAAATCAATGACAGCTGTAATCCTATTTTATCTTTGCCACATATTTTTCATGCTCAAACCTACTAAATCATTTGCAACGCTCATTTTATTCTGCGTTTCAATCAAGCGTGCGCTCACAATACCGGTTTTCTTTGCGCTGCACTTTTCTTGCGGTTCTCTTTATGGCACTGGTTTGACGTGGGGGTGGAGTCAAGAAACGGGGGCACGCCCCCGCGAAACACGTCATCGACAGGAGACGCAGATCGCAACAGAACAGATCAAGCATAGAGACAGAGCGCATTTATTATAATCTGAAAACCATGCCCACCGGGGGAAAAACAATCCAACCGGGGAAAAATCAATCCAACCGTCTCCATTGACTTTGTAATGCATGATGCTGCCTCCTTGTCTTTTCTGACTCATTACAAAAACAGAACAATGCCTAAAAGCTGCTGTGTGACAAGATGTACAGCTAACAAGCTAAAAAACCCAGAAATAAGTTTTTATAAGCTGTCGACCCCAAAAAACGAATGTTTAAGGACACAAAAGTGGATACAGGCAGTGAGACAGAGCACAACAGGTCATATTACTATAAGAAATGCATTGGAGGGGGTCGTAATTGGCGACAACATATGCTAAACAAACCAACAAAAACAAACCATTCATTATTTTAACCTTGTCACACAGCAGCTTTTAGGCATTGTTCTGTTTTTTTGTAATGAGTCAGAAAAGACGAGAAGGCAGCCTCACGCAATACAAAGTCAATGGAGACGGTTGGATTGTTTTCCCCCCCGGTGGGCGTAGTTTTCAGATTATAATAAATGCGCTCTGTCTCTATGCTTGATCTGTTCTGTTGCGATCTGCGTCTCCTGCCGATGACGTGTTTCGCGGGGGCGTGCCCCCGTTTCTTGACTCCACCCCCACGTCAAACCAGTGCCATAAAGAGAACCGCACAAAAAAGTGCAGCGCAAAGGAAAACGGTATCGTGAGCGCACGCTTGACTGAAACGCAGAATAAAATGAGCGTTGCAAATGATTTAGTAGGTTTGAGCATGAAAAATATGTGGCAAAGATAAAATAGGATTACAGCTGTCATTGATTTTTGTAATTGATTATATTTTTATTTTTTCACTATGTTATTTTATTTTGCAATTTATTATTTTTGTTTGCAAAACTTATTTTTTTCTGCTCAATACTTTATTTTTCCTTTGCAATTCTTTATTTTTGTTTGCAAAACATTTTTTTATTGCTCAATTCTTTTTGTTGTTGTTTTGCAAAACGTACTCGGTTACTAACGTAACCTCGGTTCCCTGAGATACGGAACGAGTACTGCGTATGGGGAAAGGTCTCCCTTTTTCCCCGCTGCTGAAGCCTTTTTCAATAACGCAGTGTAACTGCACCGTCATTGGTTCACTCATAGACAAGTTGTTGAACCAATGGCGGCGCGGCATAGCTGCGCGGCCTATGGCGACAAAGCGCGCGAATGTTCCCGCCGAAATGGGCGGGGTTAAGGGCTATATAAGCGGGCGTTTCGCCATAGGACTTCAGTGTCAATCGACTGAAGCGACGACCCTGAGCCGCAGCCTCGTGGCACGGCAAGTGACGCAGTACTCGTTCCGTATCTCAGGGAACCGAGGTTACGTTAGTAACCGAGTACGTTCCCTTTCGATACTTCACTCGTACTGCGTATGGGGAACGAATTCAACCACGCCGTGCCACGGCTGGGAACGATATAGCTTGCATTTGGCCAACCAAGAGGGGGCCAAGAAGACAAGCGAGAAGGCAAAGCCTAACCGAACCCATGGTTACACTTAAGGAAGATACTTCCTGGGATGGAGTGAAGCGGGACTCGTCGGAGGCCGCTAATCACACCGAGAGAACCCGAGCTTGTAAGGTCGGGACATCGAGATGATAGAACCTGACAAAGGTGGACGGCGAAGACCAACCGGCCGCCTCACAGATGTCTTGGATGGAAACCCGTTGGACCAAGCCCACGAGGAAGCCATTCCTCTAGTGGAGTGGGCCCTGACTCCTATGGGGCAGTCAGCACCCAGTGAGGAGTAGCACAGGTTAATAGCATCCACTATCCAACGGGAGATGCGCTGTTTCGAGACCGGAGACCCTTTGGTGCGGCCGCCAAAACAAACAAAGAGCTGATCCGACTGCCTAAAGGACCGCGATCGCTCTATGTAGGTCCTCAATGCCCTGACTGGGCAAAGTAGCTCCAGCTCTAGTTCATCCGCCGAGGGAGGAAGAGCAGAGAGCGAAATGACCTGAGCTCTAAACGGAGTTGAGAGCACCTTAGGAACGTAGCCATGCCTAGGTTTCAGAACGACCTTAGAGTCACCAGGCCCGAATTCGAGGCATGCAGGGTTCACAGAGAGAGCCTGCAAATCGCCGACACGTTTAACCGATGCTAGTGCTAGTAGCAGAGCGGTTTTTAGCGTTAGGGGCCTGAGGTCGGCTGAACCCATTGGTTCAAATGGGGCTCCTTTTAAGGCCCTGAGGACCAACGAGAGGTCCCAGGGGGAACAGTGAGAGGGCGAGGAGGATTCAAGCGCCTAGCACCTCTCAAAAAACGGATCACAAGCCCGTTTCGTCCCACTGATTGGCCAGCAATAGGAGCGTGGAACGCCGCAATGGCTGCTACGTAAACCTTGAGCGTGGAAGAGTGCGCCCCATTTCCAGGCGCTCTTGGAGGAAAGACAGTATGGAAGATACGTCACTCTCCACAGGGTCTATGTTGCGTGTCGAACACCAATCAACAAAGACTGACCACTTCTGATCGTAGAGGCGTCTCGTGGACGGGGCTCTAGCCTGAGAAATGGTATTTATGACGTCCCCGGGAGGCTAGTCGGCTCCCATCGAGGGACCAGAGGTGCAGAGCCCAGAGCTCCGGCTGTGGGTGCCAGATTGTTCTGTTTGCCTGAGAGAGGAGGTCCCGTCTCAGGGGAATCGGCCACGGGGCTCCCAGGGAGAGCCTGAATAGCTCTGAGGACCAAACCTGGTTCCTCCAGAGCGGGGCCACCAGAAGGACTCTGTGCTGGTCTTCTCTGATGCGCCTGATGACCTGGGGGATCAGTGCGATCGGAGGGAAAGCGTAAAGGAGCGTGCTGGGCCATGTGTGGGCCAGAGCATCTACTTCCTTCGAGAAAAATATTGGGCAATGAGAGTTGTCTTCTGAGGCGAAGAGGTCTATCTCTGCCTTCCCGAAGAACTCCCAGATCTTGAGGACCACTTGGGGGTGGAGCATCCACTCGTCGGAGGGGACGTTGCTCCGTGACAACATGTCCGCACCCAGATTGTTCCTGCCAGGAACATGAGTCGCTCTGAGCGACTGAAGCCTCGGAAGAGCCCATTCCAGAAGACGTTTCGCCAGAGCGCATAAGCGGCTGGACGAGAGACCGCCTTGGTGGTTCAAGTATGACACCACCGTCATACTGTCTGACCGAACTAGGACATGACGTCCCGTCAAGTAAGCCTGAAAGAACTGAAGGGCCTTCATCACTGCTAGCATCTCTAGACAGTTGATGTGTAGACGGCTTTCGTCGTGGCTCCACGAGCCGAAGGCCGGTCTGCCCTCGCACACAGCGCCCCAGCCCAAGTTGGAGGCGTCTGTTGAGAGCACCGTCCTTCGTGAGACCGCCTGTAAGGGACTCCGCGCTTGAACCATACTGGATCCATCCAAGGTTTCAGGGCTAGAAGACAGGCCTGATTGACCTTGAGACATAAGCGGCCGTGCCGCCAGGCGCTGGGAGGAACCCGGAACTTCAACCAGTACTGAAGAGGCCGCATCCGAAGAAGGCCAAGCTGCAGCACCGGGGAGGCGGAAGCCATCAGCCCTAGCAGCCTCTGGAAAAACTTCAGAGGGAGATAGGCTTTGTTCGTGACAGATGCCGTGAGCTGCTGAATTGCCAGGGCGCGCTCTGGCGAGACTACTGCCGTCATACGGACCGAGTCGAAAACTGCTCCCAGAAACGAGATTCGTTGAGTGGGGCATAGCGAGCTCTTGGCTAAGTTGACCCTGAGACCCAGACATTGTAGATGGCTGAGGAGCATGGATCTGTGGCGTTCCAGCTCGTCTCGCGAACGGGCTAAGATGAGCCAGTCGTCGAGATAATTCAGAACCCGGATTCCCCTCTGCCTCAGAGGGGAAAGAGCCGCGTCCATGCACTTGGTGAAAGTGCGAGGAGCCAGAGACAGCCCGAAGGGCAGGACCGTATATTGGTACGCCACCCCCTCGTATGCGAATCTCAAGAATCGTCTGTGACGGGGGGCTATCTGGATGTGAAAATACGCATCCTTCAGGTCCAGCGAGCAGAACCAGTCCTCGGGGCAGATGTGCGCGAGGATCTGTTTCAGCGTCAGCATTTTGAACTTCTGTCTCATGAGGGAGTGATTCAAAAGTCTGAGGTCTAGAATGGGTCTGAGACCGCCATCCTTTTTGGGGACCAGAAAGTAGCGGCTGTAAAAGCCTGTTTCGCTCTCTGACGGGGGAACTATTTCCACAGCTCCCTTTTCCAGCAATGACATAACTTCGGCCCGGAGGACATGAGCGTCGTCCGGATTGACCGATGTTTGAAGCACCCCGGCGAAGCGAGGGGGCCGTCGTGCAAACTGGAGCGAGTAGCCCTGGTTTATGATCCCCATAACCCATTCTGACACATCGGGGATGGCCTGCCAGGCCTCGGCCCGAGTGGCAAGGGGTTGAATGATGTTTGGTGACAGACCGCCGTTGAGGGAGTCGTACACCGAGAGGGGTGGAAGAGGAAATTTGCTCTTTTCGTGATGAGGTAAAATATAGTTCGCCGTGAAAACGGCGTTTAGAGTGGGCGCAACAGGTGTGGGCCCAGCTGTCACTTGGAGCATGTTTCCCACGCCCGGAAATAAACGAGGCGGAGGGGAAATTACTCGTGGGAGCTTTTGGGGCGGTCCGGTCGTAACGGGACGATCCCCCATCCTCTTCCTTCCTGACGAATCAGGACGACTTCGGAGGCACCGGGTCCAGCACAATCTTGGGCCGGGGTCCCTGGCGTCTCGGGAAGGGAGGGCGCTTCGCAGGGCGCGAGCGCTGGCGATGCTCCTGGGGTGGCGCTGCCTGTGTTGCAGGTGGGGCTGGCTTGTTCTGCTGAGCCGGTGCAGTCCTGGGGCGGCTAGACGCAGAAGCGGAGCTGGAGCGCTTTGGCAAGAAATGCCTCATAGCCTGAGACGATTTCTGCGCGGCAGTAAAGCGTTCGGTGAAGCCGTCCACTGCAGGCCCGAAGAGACCAGAAGGAGAGACCGGGGCGTCTAAGAAGGCCGTTTGTCTAGATCCTTGATCTCCGTAAGGTTGAGCCACAGGTGGCGCTCCAACACGACCAGGCTGGCCATGGAACGACCAATGGCCTGGGCCGTAGCTTTCGTGGCTCGCAGGGCAAGATCAGTGGCGCTGCGTAAATCCTTGAAAGCCGGCGCGTCGATTCCAGACTCGTCCAATGAGCGGAGGAGTTTGGCCTGGAAGACCTGAAATATGGCCATGGTATGGAGCGCGTAGGCAGCCTGGCCCGCCGAGGTGTAAGCCCGTCCAGCCAGTGTAGAAGTGGTGCGGCAGGGCTTGGAAGGAAGGGCCCTCTTCGTTTTCCAACCCACAGCCGCGGGAGGACAGAGGTGAGCAGCCACCGCTTCGTCTAGGGGTGGCAGGTGCTCGTATCCCTTCTGCTCGGCGCCGTCAACGGCGGTGAGGGCGGAGCGGTGCGTAGTGTGGAGGCGGGCGGAGTAAGGAGCGCGCCACGACTTCGTCAGCTCTTCGTGGACCTCAGGAAAGAAGGGCGCTGAACGCTGGCGAGGTGCCTGGCGGCGGCCTGGCAGGAACCATTCGTCCAGGCGGCTGCGAGACGGCTCCTCTGGAGGGGCCCACTCGAGGTCCAGCTCCTCTACGGCTCGAGACAGGATGCGGAAGAGCTCGGCATCCATGCCCTGGCCATGCTCAATGGGTTCCAAGGGAGGCGGTGGAGCGGGGTCTTCCGGCTCGCCAGCCCATCCTTCCCTTCGGAAGCCGCAAGCGACATGGAGTCATCTTGTTCGTCGTCCGTTCCCCAAATGAGACGAGGTCACTCGCTTCCGCGGAGGGACGCTGCTCAGGGCGGGAGAACAGAACGGGAGAGAGTTCCCTAGGAGGAGAGGGCGAGGCACGCGGGGGCTGGGCCGGCGTGAGCTCGCTCAACTCCGGGCGCTGAGTCGCTCTACCCCGCTGTCTCTTCCTAGCCGGCTCGCGGGAGGAAGGAGACGGGAGGGCGCGAGCGGCGAGATCGCCCTCCGTGAAGAAGGCGACCCGCGAGCGCAGGGAAGCGAGACTCATGCACTCGCAGTGCGGGCATGAGTCTCCAGCGAGCGCGCCGTCCGCATGGGGCTTGCCCAGGCAGGCGACACACTCGCTGTGTCCATCTTCGTCATGCAGGGGGGCCCTGCACGTACCACATGAGTGGCGGGGCATCGTTAAGACGCCGCTGCCGTGAAAACGGCAATTGGGTGGCTCTTTTAGAGCGGCGAGGACCGCGGAAGCTCTGGAAGCGGTTAAAACCGCTGAAATCGCTCTTTTAGAGCGGCGTTAAGCCACGGGTGAAGCTCTCAGGCGGCGCGCCGGATGGCGGCAGGGGACGCACAGGAAGCGGCCGGGAGCGGGAAGCGGGAGGCGGCAACTCGGCGACGGCGCTGGAAGCTGCAGTCCGCGAGGGCGCCGGCGCTGTCCTCAGCCGGCGAGTCCAGGCGAGTCCGCTGCGGGAGCCTCTTCAGACGGCGGCGAGAGCAGGAAGGCGGCGAGCTTCTTCGGCTTCAGGCGGAGATCAGCGAAGAGAAGTGGAGGTCATCGCTGAAGGAGAAAACACTGAAGTCCTATGGCGAAACGTCCGCTTATATAGCCCTTAACCCCGCCCATTTCGGCGGGAACATTCGCGCGCTTTGTCGCCATAGGCCGCGCAGCTATGCCGCGCCGCCATTGGTTCAACAACTTGTCTATGAGTGAACCAATGACGGTGCAGTTACACTGCGTTATTGAAAAAGGCTTCAGCAGCGGGGAAAAAGGGAGACCTTTCCCCATACGCAGTACGAGTGAAGTATCGAAAGGGAACTTTATTTTTGTGCAAAACTTCAAGGCATTAATTTGACTCCATAGTCCAGTTAGTATTTTCACCCCATAATGGCGGCCGCGCTACCGGAGCGCCATCTAGTGGCTGTTAGCAAAAAAGTATCAAAGTGTCGCCTCTTGGGTTCTATAATCTTTCGCTAAATTGCAATTTTCTCATGATTTACAAATAGTTGGAAACATTTGGGTAAGTACATTGTAAGAACTCAAGTGAAAAAAAAAATACATAGCATAGGCCTAGTGGTTTTTTAATATTTTACTGCAAAAATATTACACATTGCACCTTTAATGTGCTGTATTTCAGTCATCATTTCATATTGTCTGACAACAAAACCAGAAAAATATATATAGATGAAACAGTTTTATTTGGAATTTGGCTGTAATAAAATATATTATGTGAGCAAAAAGGGAAGCAGCAGAGAAGCAAACCAATGTAAAGGGACACTTGGCAGAATGCGAATTCAACAATGAAATTATGAATTTTTTAATTGCCGTATGACGCCCTATCGACATTTAGCGACATATAGATGTGGCATTTAAAAAATGGCATTAAAAAGGCATTAAAAGCAATAATTAGATTTGATGAAACCTGCAGAAACCCTGATAAAGCTCGTAGACTTAGTAGGCCTAACAGTTACTTCGGTAAAGTTGGTTTTATATTTGCACATTCGGACTTCTGATAAATTCAGACTTTCCAATAAATGTGCAATAAATTAATGTTTGCGAATTTTAAGCAGCAACGTGATATTGACAACCAACGATTGTCAACTTACAACATTTTTCACAGTCGATCAAAATAGGCAAGTATTGTTTTAATGGCATATTTACTTGTGAATGTCCACTGAATGTCCAATGTAGTGTGATTAACAAGGCTATTGAATACGGATGTCCGAATGTGCGAATATAAAACCAACTTTACCGAAGTTGTCCAATGTAGTGTGATTAACAAGACTATTGAATACGGATGTCCGAATGTGCAAATATAAAACCAACTGTACCGAAGTTGTCCAATGTGATTAACAAGACTATTGAATACGGATGTCCGAATGTGCGAATATAAAACCAACTTTACCCAAGTCTAACAGTTAGTGTAGCGCCATGTTTATTTTTGACAGAATGCAAACGAGGCTGTGAGGAATTGAAGTACACAGTGTGTGATTTGTACGGTGTGTTAAATGAAACATTGTAAACAGGAGGAAAAACCCAGAAGTAGACCAAAAGTCAATACAGTTTTGAAAGTTCTGAGTTATGAGATATCTTATGTTATATGATCTTTATTCAGTGTGAGCAATTGTAAACACTCATCCTCATTTTCATCCGTGTTAAACTCGATATGGCGTCTAACCTGACTAAGGTGACTAACCTACAATGTTAACATAGATTTATAATCAAACATAAAATCTATCGATACATTTTAGTTCAAGAAGCGTAACGTGTTACTTTCACTTTCGTTCTCTGATGATTGAGGTAAATTAATAACTTTACCTGCTTGAGTTGACGGCGAAATCCCATAAAGAAGCAAAACACAAAGCAGAGCGAAGATTTTCGCGAACACAACGACCATAATTGAAAATCCATGCGTGATATTTTGATGTTTAGGCTACTGAGTTTAGAATTCACTGATGTTTACATCGTACCTTCTTCAGCAACCGAGCGCAGAAACTGCCAAACAGAAGAATGAAGTTTTAACCAATGAGAGAACAGAAGACGATGACGTCGTTCGTAACTGGGCCAAACAAGTGGTGACGTAAAACTCAACAACAAAAAGCGGGTTTAGGCAGTCAGTCACCTTAATCATAGATACAAAGTGGTTTCAAGTACAATTTATCAATGATCAACTATATTATTTAAAAGTCTTATGCATTTACAGGCCGTTAGATGTTGGTTTATTTCCCAGTCAACAAAAAAAGTTCTTATGTTTTGTTTACATTCCCATTAAGTTATGAAAACGTTATTTCTTGAATGTTTTTGAACATTTAAACGTCCATTTTTTAAAATTCAGTTCAGAAATATCTTTTTCATAACATGTTTAAAATTATAGAAATGAATATTCCTCTAACGTTCACATAAACAAGCTAACTACATAAAAAAAAATAAAAATACATAAAAAAAAACACTGGATGTTTTGAACATTTAAAAAACAAATAACGTTTTCATAACATTATGGGAATGTTAACAAAACATAAGAACACATTTTTCTTAGCTGGGATGTGTATTATCAGTGTATTATTCCTGCTTGCTTGTATAAACTTGCATCCATTATTTGTTTCTTATGCATGTGTTACAATACAGAAGGGTCGCAGACTGAAGATAACAGTTAATGATGTTTATTAGACACACAGCAGAGAATACAGAAGTGCAGGTGAGTGTGTGCTTGATCTTTGAGTGATACGTCCTTTGTGTTTGTAGTGGTAACAGGGCCGGATTGGGACTAATTTTCAGCCCTGGAGTTTCATGCCTTAGACCGGCCCACTTTAATTCACGACTGACTATATTGAAATAATGTAATTTAAACCTCAGTATGTAAGTCTGCAATAGTGCACTGTTCTCTAACAGCCTTGTAATTAATTGTATTTTTCAAAAATATCTTTCAAATACCCATGATAGTACAAATGATAGTACAAAAAATGCTAAAATTTGATATAGAGTTATTTTTATAGTTATAATAATGATTTTAGAATGTGAACCATTGATTAATTCCCTAGCCATCGGGTGGCTGTAGTTAAAAAATCATGTTATTTTAATTTTAATTTAATTAAGTGTTTGCTTTCCAGTAGATGGCAGTAATCGTCCACTAAACACAGGCACATTTTTCGTCTATCACTATGAATGACATTTAGAAATGTAGATCTTTATTAAAGGTACCCTAGAACTTTTTTTTAAAAGATGTAATATAAGTCTAATGTGTCTGTGAAGTTTCAGCTTAAAATACCCCATAGATTTTTTTTTAATTCATTTTTTTAACTGCCTATTTTGGGGCATAATTAGAAATGAGCCGATTCAGGGTGTGTGGCCCTTTAAATCTGGTGCTCCACGCCCCAAGAGCTCACGCTTGCCTTAAACAACATAAAAAAAAATTCAAACAGCTAATATAACCCTCAAAATGGATCTTTACAAAGTGTTCGTCATGCAGCATTTCTAATCGCGTAAGTACAGTGTTTATTTTGATGTTTACATTGATTCTGAATGAGTTTGAGGCTATGCTCCGTGGCTAACGGCTAATGCTACACTGTTGGAGAGATTTATAAAGAATGAAGTTGTGTTTATGCATTATACAGACTGCAAGTGTTTAAAAATGAAAATAGCGACGGCTCTTATCTCCGTGAATACAGTAAGAAACGATGGTAACTTTAACCACATTTAACAGTACATTAGCAACATGCTAACGAAACATTTAGAAAGACAATTTACAAATATCACTAAAAATATCATGTTATCATGAATCATGTCAGTTATTATTGCTCCATCTGCCATTTTTTGCTATTGTCCTTGCTTGCTTACCTAGTCTGTTGATTCACCTGTGCATAGATCCAGACGTTCTGCCCTTGTCTAATGCCTTTCATAATGTTGGGAACATGGGCTGGCATATGCAAATATTGGGGGCGTACATACACCCCGACTGTTACGTAACAGTCGGTGTTATGTTGAGATTCGCCTGTTCTTCGGAGGTCTTTTAAACAAATGAGATTTACATAAGAAGGAGGAAACAATGGAGTTTGAGACTCACTGTCTGTCATTTCCATGTACTGAACTCTTGTTATTTCAACAATGCCTGAGGTAAATTCAATTTTTGAATCTAGGGCACCTTTAAAGTGGATTTAACATAAAATTTTGCTATTTTATATAAATGTATATACTTAAATTATTACAAATTGAGGCAAATAAATAACACACAATACCATAAACCCTACAAAATTGCACAACTTTACAGTAAAATATTAAAGTAGGTTATTACGTTTGTTTAAAAATAAAGTTACATGTTACAAAATCACATTTTACTGTCTGGTTAAGCTAGTTGGGCAGAAAAATGAATATTGTTGGCCAATGTGTAATAGCATAGCAAGCAACATAACATAAGTGATAGGCCATATTTTATTATTTGCCTACTATTATTACGTTATGAGTAAGCTGCATACATGCCTTTATCTTTTGCTTGTTTCCCCCTCTTCTTTTTTATTTATTTACGTTACTTAAAGGTGCCCTAGAATCAAAAAATTTGAATTTACCTCGGCATAGTTGAATAACAAGAGTTCAGTACATGGAAAAGACATACATTGACTTTCAAACTCCATTGCTTCCTCCTTCTTATGTAAATCTCATTTGTTTAAAAGACTTCCGGGAAAACACGCGGATCTCAACATAACACCGACTGTTACGCAACAGTCGGGATCATTAATATGTACGCCCCAATATTTGCATATACCAGCCCATGTTCCAGGCAGACAAGGCAGTATTAACATCTGGAGCTGCACAGCCAAATCATCAGACTAGGTAAGCAAGCAAGCAAGAACAACAGCGAAAAATGGCAGATGGAGCAACAATAACTGACATGATCCATGATAATCATGATATTTTTAGTGATATTTGTAAATTGTCTTTCTAAATGTTTCGTTAGCATGTTGCTAATATACTGTTAAATGTGGTTAAAGTTACCATCGTTTCTTACTGTATTCACGGAGACTAGAGCCTTCGCTATTTTCATTTTTAAACACGTGCAGTCTGTATAATGCATAAACACAACTTCATTCTTTATAAATCTCTCCAACAGTGTAGCATTAGCCGTTAGCCACAGAGCATAGCCTCAGACTCATACAGAATCAAACGTTAACATCCAAATAAATACTTTACTCACATGATTCGATGTATGCATGCAGCATGCATGACGAACATCTTGTAAAGATCCATTTGAGGGTTATATTAGCTGTGTGAACTTTGTAAATGTGCTGTAATATAGTCGAGAGCTCGTGTGGCAGAGAGCACGAGATTTAAAGGGGCGGCGCTCAGCGTAAATCAGTGTATAGTTAATGATGCCCCAAAATAAAAAAAAATTAATTTAAAAAAATCTATGGGGTATTTTGAGCTGAAACTTCACAGACACATTCAGGAGACACCTTAGACTTATATTACATCTTGTGAAAAAACACTCAACTCAACACACAATCACTTATATCAATGTTATATCGTCATATTGTCCAGCCCTAAAACATATCTAGTTTTATAGTATAGTTTTTGTCATTGTTGTTTATTTAAAAACACCCAATTATGCAGAATATAAGATGGAAAATATTTAATTGATGAGTTGTCAACATAATATATAACAATACAATATATACGGTATGATTTTACCTCAAAATCCAACAATTTGACACAAAATGATAACTGCAAATCAATGTTTCTCTGCCTGGAGTCCAGTTGTTTCTGTGAATTGCAGTGATCCATTTGCTTCTTTTTTCTGTTCTTTCCTGCATTTTCCCCACAGAACACAGACTTTCCTGCATTAATTTATAGACAGACTGTTCTATAAATGAACATGCACATCCCCCAGGAAATGGTACCCATTATTACTGTTGTTGTATTGCACTCATTGTATTCACATGTTTTATGATACATTTAAGGTAACTTCAATCATGCCATGTTTAGTGTCTATGGGTTCGTATCGAGAAGATTTAAATGCTTGTATGCTTGTGTATGCTGTATGTCTACACTTGCACAACACATCAGTATTACAAGACTCTTTAATAGTTCTTCATTGGTCACATCAACCCTAAGAGGTGGGACTTTGACCAGAGGCTAAAAGCCAGTGCACAACGCCCCTCCCTCTTTCTTTCCTTGCTTCTTGGACGACCAAAGAGACCGCTCGTTGCTGCTGGCCTCTTCAGGCCAAGGCCTGTAGGCCTGCAGGCCTCAGCCTACAACCCAGCCATGTGCTCATCTATGACAGAGAGAAAGAACTTTGTTCCCCACTAAGAGTCAAATTAACAGCTTAAGTTTTTTCATAGTACTTCATCCAACGCAGAAGATACTGGCAAAAACTTCACACTGAATCATCAGGATTTCTCCTCAGCCTGCAGATCCGATGCTCCTCAGTCTAAAGGCATCTTGCAAGTATCGTACATTTGAACACTAAACAGCGATTTAGTATTGATGAGTAAAACTTACCTTTGTCAGCACCTTTGTTTTATTACTGAGGAAACTGATGACTCTTTTCTGGATTGTCTTTGACTTTTTCCTATAGCTCCATTTCCGGTTCCCCTTCCGGTTCAACTCTATCATTGCTCATTCTTACCTATGTATGTGTGTGACCTGCGTGTATGTTATGTGTTTGTTAGTTTAGTTATGCGTTTGTGAGTTAGTTAATAACGATTGTGCACAATACATGTTTGGTTCTGACTCCATCTGCTAATAAATTGCCTCTTAAGGGATTTAGATCCTGACTACATGCTCTGAGTAGTACGGAACAATAAGAATGTTGTTTTTTCCATAACTTGGAAATTAACATTTCTTAGAATTAATAAACACTGAGTGTTCACTGGACGAACAGGTTAATTGATTGTAAAATTAATCTTAATGTAGCTACATCCAGTTAATCTGATTAACTGATTTACATATTCATAATCAATCATAATTAATCATCATGAGTTATGAATAATTATTAATATTTCCCCTTTGAGTTAATTCGCTACATTGACTGTTTCATGATAACATAATGAAAACAATGTTTTTCTATAAATGTTTTCTCTCATATTAATAATGTTATTAGAATATTCCACAAAACATTATTTTAAGAACTGTTTGTCCTAACATTTACACAACCTATAAAGAACACTAGTGAAAGTTATGGGAACATTCCCTGTTGAAGTGTGTGAATTTTAAAGCAAGTTTAGGAAGTCAGTCAAACCCTTAATCTTACACACTTTTAAAATCGACACTTGATGGACAGTTCAGTGTTCAGTGAATACATATACTTATGAATAATATATTTACAATAAAGAAAGACTTCCACAGTTACCATTTGTTAGATATTTTTATTAAATGTTCTCAATTTTTTACAAATAAGAGTTAGTGAGTATTTATCAGATAAACATTAGTGAAGATGAGCAACAGTCATGAGAAGCAAAACTGTGGACTACTGAGAGTATAATTGCTGTTTTCATCTTTCAAGAAAGCTGACATATCTGACAGAAGAGCTTTTAAACAAACATTTAGTAAATATTCAGAGTCCTCAACTGACCACTTTGTAAGATTTTGCGATGTTCGTTAGATGCACATATTGTTAGATGTAAAATGTATATAAACATACACATGACAGCACTGCGCCAGCTATTTTTGAATACAATATTTTCATCACATCATATTTTACATGTTTATTTTTTCCTATTAATAGCATTGGTTACACTTTATTTTACAGTGCTATAGTTACATTGTAATTACTCAAATAAGTACTGAGTACTATTAACTACATGTACTTACTATAGAGTTACAGTTAGGGTTTGGTTTAGAGTTAGTTACTTGTAATTATGCATAATTTACTGTTATTACTATAGTACATAGATGTAGTAACATGCAATCACGGCACTGTAAAGTAAAGTGTTACCAGATTATTTCAGGTCTACGTGAAATTTAAAAAGCTCAGTTACATGAAGGCTTTTCAGTCTGATTATCAGATTATACATGATACAGGTTATAAATCCTATAATCATACAGATTACAGATTATAGGATACATGCAAAAAAAAAAAACAAAAAAAAAAAAAACACACCAAAGCGAGGAATCACAAATATCACATAGTGTTAATATGAATTAAAGTAGAGCTTAAACAGCATGTTAAACCAATTTCCAGTGCATCCGCTTCCAGTGTCAAATGGAAGTAACTCCAATTACCGTGACAGGAGAGAAGCCTATTGTCCATCTACACAAATGCAAAAAAAGATTTACATTTTAATTAAGGATATCACAAGCAAACCAAATCACTACTCAAATTCTTTTTCATTCCAATATCAATAGATATTTCTGTCTGTCTACGTAACTTCTTAAATTACCTCTTTTGACGATGATTGGTTCTTTGATGCTCTTGTGGTACACAAAACAATCATATTCATCTTTTTCCTCCTTCTTGATCTCCACACTCTTCCTCATCTGGAAGGATCCATCATGGTTTGGTCTGATTCCTGTGGATTCAATCTCATCTTCAGGCAGAGATGTGTGATTTTTCCTAATGATCATCATCACGTCTTTGGGGTAGAAGCCAGTGGCCAGACAGGTGAGTTTCAGCTTGGTTTCATCATTGGTATTCTTCTTTTCAATCACATAAACATTTGGAGGAGCTGAAAACACATAATCAGTTCATCAATCAGTTTCATCAGCTGCAGACAATCTACAAACACACATTTACTCACAGCCGTTTCTGAGCTTCTCGTCTCCATATTCTCTGAATTTGTTGAGCCAGTCCACACACTCTTTCTCCAGGTATCCTTTGGTGTATTGGTTTAGGATCGGCACACTGTCCCATTTTCTCTTGGTTGGTAGAGCTGCTTCAACTGGAGCGACCCATTGAGACTCTTTATCATCAAAAGCCAAGAAGTTTTCTCCATCATAGCCGTACTCATCAATGCCTTTGGAAAACTTAAATTCATCTCCCTCCTGCTCAACTTCACAACCAACTCTCCACTGAAGAACATGAAGATCTGAAATGGAGAAGAGTCAAAATGTCTGGTGTGTCTTAATGAAAATAATGTGCAGGTTAAATTGTATGAATGTTTCTCACCTGATTCACTTTGATTCATGCGGTTCATCAGAATATGAACGTTCACATTAAACCACTGTTCTTTTCTCTTTCTGGACTCAGTGCCTTTTTCCCAGTAATCCTCCTGCATTTTCTCTTTCATCCACTGTTGTTTGGGAATCCTTCTCTTTTCTTCACTATTGTAATAGTCGATCTGTGTGTCGTCCAGCAGACCCATAGCACTGAATTCATAGATGCCCGGCAGATCCACAGGTTTAGACAAGGCCGTGTAAATGTAATACAGCGAGTGTCTCTCTGGAATGAAGAGGAATAAAATATGCATCAAATAACTGTTCACTTAAAGCTGCAGTAGGAAACTTTTGTAAAAATGTATTTTTTACATATTTGTTAAACCTGTCATTATGTCCTGACAGTAGAATATGAGACAGATAATCTGTGAAAAAATCAAGCTCCTCTGGCTCCTCCCAGTGGTCCTATTGCCATTTGCAGAAATACACCACTCCCGGTAAGAAACAACCAATCAGAGTCAGGAGGAGTGCCTTAGCAGTGTCAATCAAGCTCGTGTGCGCGCTGATCACACTCCTGTCATGCACAGCCATAGTGCACAGTGCGTACAGGCGTTCAAATTCAAGATTACCGGTGTGCTGCAGCTTTGCTTATGGCGGACAAACAATCCAGTTTCGTACGTATAATACCCCATAAAGTGCGTATCATATGCACACGAAAAACTCATTTTGGCGTATATATTCTACGAGATTACAAACTCGTACTATTGATATGCATTTTCGTGTGATCGGGCTCTATTATGTCATGATATGCAGTTTTAAGATTTTTTCAGGTGAGAATGTGCTGGTTTAAAGCTCAAATTTGTGGTTTATTGATAAAGATAGCGCCTTTCTGAAAATTTGATCTGACGTTGTCGGAGTTCACCGGACGCTCAGCGCTCATGTACCCAGCCGAGAGCAGCCTTACCTCGGCTAGTCCTTCTGACGTTTGCCGCTGGCTCCGTTTTGGCTGAGGGCAACGTGACGTTTCATAAATTTATATATGGCTATTTAACTTTTGTATCCTACTAAAGCGCTGATTTTGTACGCTTGACTGAATTGTTTGCTTTATTTCTTATTGTATATTTTTATATCTTTTATAATGGCTATTATTGAACATCAAAACTGACATTTAACAAAAAGAGAAGGTTGTGTTTTATGTTAAAGCCTATTTCATTTCATTACAGTGAAGATAATCAGAGTATGCACAAATAGTATTACATTTAATTTTTTAAATGTAAACGAAAAGAGGCAGGGTTGTTTAATATTTCATTTTGTTATAAATATACGCAGACATTGCAGATAATTAATCACTCGTTGCCTGAGGCTATTAATATGTTTTTGTTTGTTTCTTTAAATAAAACGAAAAGAGGCAGAGTGGTTTAATAACAAATTTTGTTTTATTCTTGGCTAAAATATACATACACAGAGATAACCGGAGAAGCCAGAGCGAGCTGAGTGACGTTATCAAGTACGCTGCTGTTCCATTTGCAGAATCACCGGACTTGTGTTCTCCCGTCCACGGGAGTTCGTTCTCCGGAGTCGAACTTGCCAAGTCCTAACTTCCAAGGACGCGAGTCCGAACTTAGTGATCTTGGTTTTGAGAAACGCCTAGTGTCAAAACTCTAGCCACATAACATACAGATAAATTGTCACGCACTGTGCAAAGCAACTACTGAAACCTACTAATTCACTGGCTTGTTATGTTGCTGAAATAATGTACTAGCAAACCTTCTTTAGCATTACATATCGATAGAATAATTACTTGCATACTGTAACGTTAGTTACCGTTATATTATCTTACTAGCTATTTATTACTTATAGAAATAGTGCATATACGTCATTTAGTTACATTACATGTATTGCAAAATACGTAATGTTTTGAGGACCAAGTTTGTAGTCAAAGTATGGGCAGGCCATAGTCAATGTAAATCATATTGTTGGTGTTTCGTCCGTATCAGTGAATGTGCTATAACTGTTTATCCGCCGTCATCGGTGGACCTGATTGCTTACTAGCCTGCGCGTTCACGGCAGGCTCCGTTGTGATGGGGGTGGAGCTGTGGAGGGAGGGCTGTAGCGCAGCAGAGAGCAAGGGGGAGTGACCTGTGAGTTGTGCTTGTTCAAATTTTCAGGCTAAGTCAACGTTTTCTAAAAACTCCCTACAGCAGCTTTAAAAACACACTCAGTACAAAATAGACTAAATGTATTATGATAACATGTACAAAGCCAGATCTGCAATTCAGAGTCATTTTAGTCAAAAACAGGATTGAACAAGATCCTACTGGAAACCTTTTCCTTGATTTCAGTCCAAGAAAAGACTCTTACAACACAGTTAATGGAATACCACTCATTGATTTAAAAAGAGCAGAAAATCATTCAAGAAAGATCAAAAACAACAAAGTGACCAACAAATCATCTATATTTATGGAAGCAGGTCCAATATATTGCAGAACTGTTTTGGAAGATAATTCCAAATATATTGGAATACAGAAGTATGGATATTAAATATGGATATTTTTTCTTACACAAACACATCACTTTGCTTCACAAGGCCTTTATTAACCCCCTGGAGCTGTGTTGAGTACATTTATGATGGACAGATGCACTGTCTTCAGCTCATACTCACTCATACAGAAAACAAGTTGGCTAAAAGCTTGAATCCAATATTTGATGATAAAATAGCTTAACAAATGATTTATAAGTTATTTTTCTGCAGGCCGGTTATTTTTGACCGGGAACACCACAAGTGTGATAGGGTTCTCAACACAACACAAGGGTTAAAACAGCACTGATATTTCAAGTAAAACATACTTGGTTTGGCTTTCTCCAGAGAGACAGCTGCACTGATGTCTAGTGTTTCACCACTCTTGCGTCCTGTTGGAGAAAGAGTGAAATGTTAAAGTGCATCTCCAGTGCTGTGGTGTGAATCTATATGAAATTTGCTGGTTTATATTAAAGCAACAGCTCAAACATACCATCAGATTTTTTCTTGAGCAAAGATTCTTCAGCATCAGCTGCACTGGCATTCGATAATTCAATAGGTTGTCCTGGAAAACCACAAGAAAATGAAGTGTGTAGTGGCAGTGCTATTCTCAGACATGATACTTCATACACATTTAATGTTATTGTGTCAGGTCACAATATTTCATACATACAAATAAAGCAAAATTCTGAACAATATCTAAATAAGTCTTTATATGATACATATACTTTATGTGTTTTGGCTGCTCATTTACACAACAACAGTGTTTTGTGGGCCTGAAAATACAAGCTGCAAGTTTTTGAAAATGAAACCTTTATCATTATTGTGTAAATTACAAAAATGTGAATTCATTAAAAAGGGTGACGTCATTCACATGTGTATTATATATTCAGTCTATAGGTGTGAATAGTGTTTCTTGACATACTGTAGTGACATCGCCATCTACTGGTCTGGCATGAATAATACAGTGTTTTTAGTCATTTTCGCAGATCCGTGTGAACGGGGATCATTTTGACAATGCTGTCACATGTATGTGAAAAAGTGGAAAAAAGGAAAAAGTGAAAGTGACGGCCAAGTAAAGTAACCCAAACTAGGAATTTGTTCTCTGCATTTAACGAATCCAAGTTAGTGCACAAACATTATCAGTAGTGAGTAGTGAGAACACACACACACACACATTTGTTGTTTTGCTCAAAGGCACCTCAGTCTTTTCCTGCTGGGATTGAGAATTGAACTCACAACCTTCAGGTTACTTGTCTGACTCTCTAACCATTATTCCACGACTGCCCCAAAGTTTGTCTTGTCAGCGGTGGGATAAAAACTTCACGTTTATAGTACATGCTTGTCATGTAAACATACACTAAGTTTGCATACCTAATTTGGCAATAACTGGCTCTTTGATGCTCTTGTGGTACACAAAACAATCATATTCATCTTTTTCATCCTTCTTGATCTCCACACTCTTCCTCATCTGGAAGGATCCATCATGGTTTGGTCTGATTTTTGTGGATTCAATCTCATCTTCAGGCAGAGATGTTTGATTTTTCCTAATGATCATCATCACGTCTTTGGGGTAGAAGCCAGTGGCCAGACAGGTGAGTTTCAGCTTGGTTTCATCATTGGTATTCTTCTTTTCAATCACATAAACATTTGGAGGAGCTGAAAACACAGAATCAGTTCATCAATCAGTTTCATCAGCTGCAGATAATCTACAAACACACATTTACTCACAGCCATTTCTGAGCTTCTTGTCTCCATATTCTCTGAATTTGTTGAGCCAGTCCACACACTCTTTCTCCAGGTATCCTTTGGTGTATTGGTTTAGGATCGGCACATTGTCCCATTTTATCTTGGTTATTAGAGCTTTATTAATTTGAGCGACCCATTGAGACTCGTTAATATCAAAAGACAAGAAGTTTTCTCCATCATAGCCGTACTCATCAATGCCTTTGGAAAACTTCACTTCATCTCCCTGCTGCTCAACTTCACAACCGTGTCTCCACTGAAGAACATGGAGATCTGAAACAGAGAAGAGTCAAAATGTTTGGTGTGTCTTAATAAAAATCATCTGCAGGTTAAACTGTATGAATGTTTCTCACCTGATTCACTTTGATTCATGCGGTCTATCACAATATTGATGTTCACATTAAACCACTGTTCTTTATACTTTCTGGACTGAGTGCCTTTTTCCCAATAATCCTCCTGCAGATTCTCTTTCATCCACTGTTGTTTTGGAATCTTTCTCTTTTCTTCACTATTGTAATAGTCAATCTGTGTGTCGTCCAGCAGACCCATAGCAGTGAATTCATAGATGCCTGGCAGATCCACAGGTTTAGACAAGGCTGTGTAAATGTAATACAGCGAGTGTTTCTCTGCAATGAAGAGGAATAAAATATGCATCGAATAACTGTTCACTTAAAAACACACTCAGTACAAAATAGACTAAATGTATTATGACAACATGTACAAAGCCAGATCTGCAATTCAGAGACATTTTAGTCAAAAACAGGATTGAACAAGATCCTACTGGAAACCTTTTACTTGATTTTAGTGCAAGACCTGGTCTGTATCTGTAATCGCCCCATATACCCTAGTGAATGAATTTGGCAGACATTTGTCAAGCAGCTTATAGTGTAATAGGCAGTTTTCTCTGAATCGATTTTTTGAGTATCTTGCAAAGAACTGGTTGTTTTGTGAGACTTCCGAACATATTATGACAATGTGGAATAAATATTACAACATTTGTGGAACAAATATTACAATGAATAAATATTACAACATGTACATCAGTAGTCGACTGCTGGAACGTTAGATGGTTCCCCGTCCCAGGGGAACAGTGGGTACGCACTGGAATGGAGTGAGTCCAGTAGATCGTTGGCGTAGGGAGTTCTGTGCGTACTCGGCCCAACCCAGGTACTGGTTCCAGGAGTCCTGGTAGCTGTGACAGAAGGTACGGAGGAAGCGACTGATCTCCTGGATCTTCCTTTCCATCTGCCCGTTCAACTGAGGGTGGTATCCGGAGGAGAGACTGACGGTCACACCTAGGAGGGATAGGAAGGCCTTCCATACTCGAGAGATGAATTGGGGTCCTCTGTCTGAGACAATGTCTTCGGGAATACCATAGTATCGGAATACTTGATTAAACATGAGTTCTGCAGTTTCCATGGCGGCAGGTAGACCTCTCAGGGGAATCAGATGACAGGCTTTGGAGAACTGATCTACGACTACCAGGATGCAGGTATGGCCATCGGAAACTGGTAGGTCTGTGATGTAGTCCACTCCCAGGTGTGACCAGGGCCGATCAGGAATGGGCAGAGGATTGAGCTTGCCGGCTGGAAGATGGCGAGGGCTCTTGGAGATGTAAGATTCCAATCTGTAGTTGAAGGGGACCCACACAACGACTGACCTTCCTTCAACTCAGGGGTTTGCCCGTGATGGAGTGGATCTGGTAGATGGTCGGAGAGGGCGAGGTTTTGAGCTTGAGTTGTCGACAGAGCGCGCCGGAGATGAAGTTTCCTGCTGACCCTGAATCGAGGAGCACCACCACTGGAATAGATACATCAGCAGCAGTAAGGTTTACAACAGTAGTGAGTGGTTTCATCTTTTTAATGGAGGGAATGATGGCACTCACCATGGGACGAGGAGGACGGATGGGGCATGCAGATATGACATGCCCAGGAGCACCAAAATATAGACAGAGATTCAGGGTCAGCCTTCGTTGAAGTTCAGCAGAGGAAAGTCTGGAGTTTTCTATTTGCATGGGTTCGCTGGCTGGTTCTGGAGGGCTGACGGGTTCAGACCGACGGAGGAGGGTGTTGAACAGTGGCTGGCCCTGGTGTTCTTCTATACACGACTGCATACGAGAGCCAACGTGGATGGATAGCTGGATGAAGCGTTCGAGGCCGATGGAATTCTCGTATGCAGCGAGATGCAACCGCACCCTGGGTTCCAGACCTTGACGATAGGTGGTGATGAGAGCTTGCTCGTTCCATCCACTAGTAGCGGCCAGCGTTCTAAATTGCAAAGCATATTAATTGACAGACATTGAACCTTGTTTTAAATTGTAGAGTTTCTCACCGCTAGAAGAGTCAGAGACTGGTTTGCCGAAAACTTCCCGGAAATGGGAGACGAAGGAGTGATAGGATTGAATGACAGGACCTTTCTGTGTCCAGAGGGAGTATGCCCATTGTAAAGCCTTGCCTTGGAGTTGAGAGATGATGAACGCTATTTTTGAGGTGTCGTTGGGGTAGAGGTGCGGTTGCATCTCCAGGACCAGCGCACATTGCAGGAGGAAACCGCTGCAATCCTCCGCCGATCCGGAGTAGGGCGCTGGTTTGGCCATGAGACTGGAGTGAACGGCAGGTGAAGGAGTGAAGCTGGTGTTTGCGGAAGTGACTGTTGGTGTCGGTGACGGTGTTTGAGGAGTGAGTGCTCGGCGCAAAGCGTCCATGAGCTCTTGGAAGGGTCCGGGTGACTCATGCTGGTATCAGGCTGTTGAGGTCCAGTCTTCTGTTACAATATAGAAGGGTCGGAGACAGGAGTACACAAACAGTGATGTTTATTGATACCAGCAAGGTGAAACAGCAGTGCAGGTGCATATTAAGTGAAGCAATGATGATGAATGGAATGCAGATAAGTGATACTGTCCTTTTGTGATCGTAGGAGTGGAGAGCTTGAATGATGCTGTTGGGGTTTGAACTGTTTAAACTGAAAGCAACTTGTATGTACAAATCTTAAAATATGTCAGTGCCATTGTTTTGATGCACACCAGTAATGTTTTTTTCTAATGTATTTTTATAAAAGATACTTAAATATCCCAATTGAACTATGGCCTAATCCTGACTAAGGCTAAACCTTGTCAGTGAAACCAGGCCTAAAGGATTAGTTCACTTTCAAATGAAGATTAGCCCAATCTTTACTCACCCTCAAGCCATCCTAGATGTAACTGACTTTCTTCTTTCTGATGAACACAATCAGAGTTATATTAATAAATATCATGACACTTCCAAGCTTTATAGTGGCAGTGAACGGGACCAACAAGTATGAAGCTGAAGAAAGTGTCTCCATCCACATCATCCATCATAAACATACTCCACATGGCTCTGCACTTTCTTCAGCTTCATACTCCTTAATCCCATTCACAGCCATTATAAAGCTTGGATCCATCAGGATATTTATTAATATTTCTCAGATTGTGTTCATCAGAAAGAAGAAAGTCATATACACCTATAGGTTGGATTAAGGGGGAGTAAAGCTTGGGGTAATTTTCATTTCAAACTGAACTAATCCTTTAATGGTACATTTACAATTAACAAGCAGCTCCTGTAAGAAGCTCTGAATGTAATGATATTTCTCCTGTGTTACACTAGAGCCTGTGGAGAAACAGAAATGAGTCAAAACAGCACTGATATTTCAGGTAAAACATACTTGGTTTGGCTTTCTCCAGAGAGACAGCTGCTCTGATGTCTAGTGTTTCACCACTCTTGCGTCCTGTTGGAGAAAAAGTGAAATGTCAAAATGCATCTCCAGTGCTGTGGTGTGAATCTACTTGAAATTTGCTGGTTTATATTAAAGCAACAGCTAAAACGTACCATCAGATTTTTTCTTGAGCAAAGATTCTTCAGCATCAGCTGCACTGGCATTCGATAATTCAATAGCCTGTCCTGGAAAACCACAAGAAAATGAAGTGTGTAGTGGCAGTGCTATTCTAGGACATGATACTTCAAACACATTTACTGTTATTGTGTCAGGTTACAATATTTCATACATATAAATAAAGCTAAATTCTGAACAAAATCTAAATAAGTCTTTATATGATACATATACTTTAATGATTGAATGAATGATTTTATGTGTTTTGGCTGCTCATTTACACAACAACTGTGTTTTGTGGGCCAGAAAATACAAGCTAAAAGTTTTTGAAAACAAAACCTTTATCATTATTGTGTAAATTACAAAAATGTGAATTCATTAAAAAGGGTGACGTCATTCACATGTGTATTATATGTTCAGTCTATAGGTGCGAATAGTGTTTCTTGACGTAGTGACATCGCCATCTACTGGTCTGGCATGAATAATACAGTGTTTTTAGTCATTTTCGCAGATCCGTGTAAATGGATCGTTTTGACAATGCTGTCACATGTATGTGAAAAACTGGAAAAAAACGAAAAATTAAAAGTGACGGCCAAGTAAAGTAACCCAAACTAGGAATTTGTTCTCTGCATTTAACGAATCCAAGTTAGTGCACAAACATTATCAGTAGTGAGTAGTGAGAACACACACACACATTTGTTGTTTTGCTCAAAGGCACCTCAGTCTTTTCCTGCTGGTATTGAGAATTGAACTCACAACCTTCAGGTTACTTGTCTGACTCTCTAACCATTATTCCACGACTGCCCCAAAGTTTGTCATGTCAGCGGTGGGATAAAAACTTCACGTTTATAGTACATGCTTGTCATGTAAACATACACTAAGTTTGCATACCTAATTTGGCGATAACTGGCTCTTTGATGCTCTTGTGGTACACAAAACAATCATATTCATCTTTTTCATCCTTCTTGATCTCCACACTCTTCCTCATCTGGAAGGATCCATCATGGTTTGGTCTGATTTTTGTGGATTTAATCTCATCTTCAGGCAGAGATGTGTGATTTTTCCTAATGCTCATCATCACGTCTTTGGGGTAGAAGCCAGTGGCCATACAGGTGAGTTTCAGCTTGGTTTTATCATTGGTATTCTTCTTTTCAATCACATAAACATTTGGAGGAGCTGAAAACACAGAATCAGTTCATCAATCAGTTTCATCAGCTGCAGATAATCTACAAACACACATTTACTCACAGCCGTTTCTGAGCTTCTCGTCTCCATATTCTCTGAATTTGTTGAGCCAGTCAACACACTCTTTCTCCAGGTATCCTTTGATGTATTGGTTTAGGATCGGCACATTGTCCCATTTTCTCTTGGTTATTAGAGCTTTATTAACTTGAGCGACCCATTGAGACTGGTTAATATCAAAATATAAGAAGTCCTCTCCATCATAGCCATACTCATCAATGCCTTTGGAAAACTTCACTTCATCTCCCTGCAGCTCAACTTCACAACCGTGTCTCCACTGAAGAACATGGAGATCTGAAACAGAGAAGAGTCAAAATGTTTGTTGTGTCTTAATAATAATCATATGCAGGTTAAACTGTATGAATGTTTCTCACCTGATTTACTTTGATTCATTCGGCTCATCAGAATATTGATGCTCACATTAAACCACTGTTCTTTATATTTTCTGGACTGAGTGCCTTTTTCCCAGTAATCCTCCTGCAGTTTCTCTCTTATCCACTGTTGTTTGGGAATCCTTCTCTTTTCTTCACTATTGTAATAGTCGATCTGTGTGTCGTCCAGCAGACCCATAGCAGTGAATTCATAGATGCCCGGCTGATCCACAGGTTTAGACAAGGCTGTGTAAATGTAATACAGCGAGTGTCTCTCTGCAATGAAGAGGAATAAAACATGCATCAAATAATAGACTAAATGTATTTAGTCTAATCTTGTCAGACTAGAGTTGCACACTTTCCACTGACCATTTAGTGTACATCAGTTGTCGTGAACACTAGCCATTGTGGTGGATTATGGGAGTGAATGTGTGCACTCGATAATTTCCTCTATGGTCAACTACAAATGGCTGTACCCTCTAATCGTGCACTATATAAGGGTATAGGGGGGCATTTCAGACACAGCCTTAGTGTTAATAATAGCAGATGCACTTGGCTAATGGGACATAACATCAAGGCCCTTCCAGAAGAGCAAAGGTCTAGTAAGAACAAATATAATCCACAGACCTGCTAACAGACTTTGTTTGTTGCAAGTAGCAATAGATCCTTTGGACCAACAAAAAGTTGAGGCTAGAATAATTATAACGACGGACAGTGTTGGGGTTTGAACTGTTTAAACTGAAAGCAACTTGTATGGACAAATCTTAAAATATGTCAGTGCCATTGTTCACACCAGTAATGTTTTTTCTAATGTATTTTTATAAAAGATACTTAAATATCCCAATTGAACTACGGTCTAATCCTGACTAAGGCTAAGCCCTGTCAGTGAAACCAGGCCTAAAGAATTAGTTCACTTTCAAATTAAGATTAGCCCAGTCTTTACTCACCCTCAAGCCATCCTAGATGTAATTGACTTTTTTCTTTCTGATTAACAATATGAGTTATATTAATAAATATCCTGACACATCCAAGCTTTATAATGCCAGTGAACGGGACCAACGAGTATGAAGCTGAAGAAAATGTCTCCATCCACATCATCCATCATAAAGGCTCCGGTATACTTCAAACAAACTTCTTTTTTGTTCTTCGTTTAGGGGTAAAACAAAGTTCGAAATGTGTGACCAGCGATATACTGTAAACGAACATCTGACGATGAATATGTAAATATGTGCCATGCACTTTCTTCTCATTAACAAAATAAACACAACAAAAATGAGAAAACAGCAAGCATTTATTATAGAAAGCATAAGAAAAGCGTCTGATCATAACAGCATGGGAATGTTAGCACGAGCTCTGTAAATTAGCACTCCAGTCACGTCACGTCTTCATATAGCACTTTATTCAATGGATTGCTTAAAATCAAGCAGCTTTACAGTATCAAACATGAAAAACGGTGTTAGTGCCTCATTTTTTTACAAGCACAACTTCATTTTGTACTATAAAGCGGCTGTCCAATGTGTTCATGTTTTCATCCGCAGAGGTCTTACCTCAACAAACTCTACAGATCAAATGAGTCAGAGACGTGTTCCACGCGAGTGAAGGCGGAGCCTCAGCGCACACCTCCTACGTTATCTTCACTGACCAATGGTAGTATGAAGGTGTTTTGCAAGCCATTTCGAACTCCCAAAAAGAACACAAAACGAACTTCGTTTTAGCCTGATTTTGTTCGAAATGACGTCACATCAGTTCATACTTCGATTTTGTTTGAAGTATACCAGGGCCTTAAATGTACTCCACATGGCTCTGCACTTTCTTCAGCTTCATACTTCTCAATCCCATTAACAGCCATTATGAAGTTTGGATGAGTCAGGATATGTATTAATATTTCTCAGACTGTGTTTATCAGAAAGAAAAAAGTACGCCTAGGTTGGATTAAGGGGGAGTAAAGCTTGGGCTAATTTTCATTTCAAACTGAACTAATCCTTTAATGGTACATTTACAATTAACAAGCAGCTCCTCTAAGAAGATCTGAATGTAATGATATTTTTCCTATGATACACATTTAATGGAGAAACAGAAATGAGTCAAAACAGCACTGATATTTTAGGTAAAACATACTTGGTTTGGCTTTCTCCAGAGAGACAGCTGCACTGATGTCTAGTGTTTCACCACTCTTGCGTCCTGTTGGAGAAAGAGTGAAATGTCAAAATGCATCTCCAGTGCTGTGGTGTGAATCTACTGGAAATTTTCTGGTTTATATTAAAGCAACAGCTCAAACGTACCATCAGATTTTTTCTTGAGCAAAGATTCTTCAGCATCAGCTGCACTGGCATTCGATAATTCAATAGGTTGTCCTGGAAAATCACAAGAAAATGAAGTGTGTAGTGGCAGTGCTATTCTCAGACATGATACTTCATACACATTTAATGTTACTGTGTCAGGTCACAATATTTCATACATATAAATAAAGCTAAATTCTGAACAATATCCAAATAAGTCTTTATATGATACATATACTTTAATGATCGAATGAATTACTTTATGGGCTGTTTACACTAGGGGAAAGTGGGGTGAGTTGTGCCAGTTTTTACTTAAAGTGACTTTAAAGTGAGGCCATGGCAGTAATGCCTTCAACTTAAGAATGCACATGTATTTCAGGATGTGGTGCATCCCCTGAGAACAATAACTTTGGATCTGAAATAAACTGTTTCAGAAATATAGCTTTTGGGAAAAAAGTGGTCTCATGGCAACTTGCCCCCTGGTGCATGCCTTTGGGGAGATTATGTTGGGGTAAATTGTGCCAGTCATTTCTGAAGTAAAACAGAACATTTTAATGTTATGAACTCTAATGCTATATGAAAGCAAAACAAATTCAATACAAAATTACTAATTTAAGGTTTATTTAGATATTGTCACCCTATTAAACTGTTGGAATAAGTCATATTTTGTAGTTTTTGGGAAAACACAAAAAATGTAAATACACAATATATGATATTTGTAAATCATTTCAGGCAAAAGGCTTTGGCAATAGATGCCTGTTGACATACATAGAACGCTGTCTGTCAATTATGTAACATATAAGAATAAACTGCATTCCAAATTATGCAAGTGACATATCAGTAAGATTTCAGTAGAATAAACATTCAGATTTTAGTTTTTCTAAGAAAATGTTTGTTTATTTATCCATGTCTTTTTAGATAACTGGTATCAATCTCAGACAAAATAATTTGCCAGGTCTATGGAAACCCTACTTAGAGGTTGTTCCACATTATTAAGCAAGTCACAGTTCTCATGCAATATGGGGAGGAAGAAAGATCTTTCTGAAGATGAAAAGCATGAAATGGTGCAATGTTGTGCAAAAGGCATGAAAACAACTAATATTGTGTGAAACTGAATGGAGATTATC